>NW_027316167.1:41146833-41454333 GCF_026437365.1 Eucyclogobius newberryi
TATTTGTATTGACCTGTAATTGTCAAGGAATAAACTCACTTAACTAAACTCTTGTTTTCTCAGATATATTGAATCCAACAGCATCAGTTCAATTATGTTCTGTCTTCAGTCAAAAACTCACAATGAATAATTACCTTTTGGAACGTAGCTTCTTTATAGCTGCTAATTATAGCCACGCCTTGAACTTTGTGGCAAATAAAATCTTTGCAACTCCTAAACACCATCAGACTTCTGCTGCCACTAGAGTTCTTCTACTACTCACAGTAGCTTAAGCTTCTTCTTCCCAACAGCGTCATGGCTCCAGGGTTGGTCCTGGCTCTTTTCTGACTCCTCTTCCTGTGGTCAGTTAAAATCAAGGCTTTATTAACCTTTCACTCTTAAGACATTCATGTTTTACCCAGATTTCTCTGTCTGTTCCAGACTCTTCCGAATTCCATCCCCAAACGGCTGTATGATGAGTGGAATAAAACAATCTCAAGATTTATAAGGGAAAAAAACCCTGCATCCGATTCAAAACCTTGAAATTATCAAAAGAAAAAGGAGGCAGTTGTTTGAAAAATGACTTTATTTCAGCTCAAATCAGAGCGTTGCTGGTGTGATCCAGAATGTGAAGCTCAATGGTCTTATACTGAGAGTAATGTGGTGCCGGGGGTTCCTGTACAGGTCTTATACTGAGAGTCATGTGGTGCCGGGGGTTCCTGTACAGGTCTTATACTGAGAGTCATGTGGTGCCGGGGGTTCCTGTACAGGTCTTATACTGAGAGTCATGTGGTGCCGGGGGTTCCTGTACAGGTCTTATACTGAGAGTCATGTGGTGCCGGGGGTTCCTGTACAGGTCTTATACTGAGAGTCATGTGGTGCCGGGGGTTCCTGTATACTGAGAGTCATGTGGTGCCTGAGGTTCCTGTACAGGTCTTATACTGAGAGTCATGTGGTGCCTGAGGTTCCTGTACAGGTCTTATACTGAGAGTCATGTGGTGCCTGAGGTTCCTGTACAGGTCTTATACTGAGAGTCATGTGGTGCCGGGGGTTCCTGTACAGGTCTTATACTGAGAGTCATGTGGTGCCGGGGGTTCCTGTACAGGTCTTATACTGAGAGTCATGTGGTGCCTGAGGTTCCTGTACAGGTCTTATACTGAGAGTCATGTGGTGCCTGAGGTTCCTGTACAGGTCTTATACTGAGAGTCATGTGGTGCCGGGGGTTCCTGTACAGGTCTTATACTGAGAGTCATGTGGTGCCGGGGGTTCCTGTACAGGCCTTATACTGAAAGTCATGTGGTGCCTAAGGTTCCTGTACAGGTCTCACTGCAGATGACAGACGCTTGAGTCATTCGGAGGAAGTGAAGAATCCCAAATCGGGTCAAATCTGTTCTTACGACATGGAAGGAGCTGATCAGAACAAACTAAACAAAGATGTCACAATCTTAAACTGGTCAAGTTTTATGACCAAAGGTTTTGTACCAAATAGAACTGACCTGAGACTCAAGGTCTGGAGGACAAAAGGTCTAAAGGTTTTTCGCCAGATGTAAAAGAGAATCAAAGGAAAAGCGAGGATGAATCAGTCACTGAAGCTGCTCTCCAGAGCGGACAGAGTGTCCTGCAGGGGGCGACACTCATGCTCCAGCATAGATGTGAGTTTAGCCAGGACCAGTTTTGTGGCCATATTTTGCCCCCGGACTTAGCGTTAACGGGAGCCTTTTCCAAGGGCCGGTTCCAGGGGCCGGTTCCAGGGCGCTATTTTGCTACCTTCCCGGCCAGTCCATATATGGTGATGGTGGCGCCCCCTGTGGGAGATGTTTGCAGTCATGCCTCATATGAAAGAAGAGCAGTAACATTGTTTGATTTTGCAGTTTGTTCCCAAAATTGACAATAAAATAAATGATGATAAAAATGTATAAATTAATTAAATACGTATATAAAAATATGGGGTGTTGCTTAAATAATTAATTAATTAAATTCACCTTTGTTTTTGCACTCTCGGTTTGCCTGGCCTAAACCAAGACTAATATAAGAGTAAATTAAGACAAAACCCAGACTAAACCAGGTCTAAACCAGGAGGCGCTCACACATCTCTGCTAATAAACTCATTTCCCAAACCCACCACCTTTTCTTTTGGTTGTTGTTGGGTTTTGGATGGGACACAATTATTTTTTTTCTTGCCATATAAATCTAGAGATTGTTTTATTCCATTCATCAAACATCTCGTTGGGTGTGGAGAGTGTGGATAGAGTCCAGATGACAACAACTGAATCTTTTTCAACAACAGCTAAACTCAAACTATGTTTTGTTCTTTTTGCAAATGGTTCATTCTGTAAATGGTTCATTCTTGTAATTTCTTAATAAATCCTCTCTGATCATTGTGAATCAAATTTGGAAGTATTTATTCTATTCTTTTAGACATAATTGTGGAGACTGGTCTACATGAGGCACAGGCGATCTTACTCTTCTTAAAGTATTAAAGATATAACGGTTTCCTTCCAACTCTGAGATGAAAGCTCTGTTCAAAGTTGATAAAAGCAGGAGAGTGAGTGTTTTGGAGCTTTACACCACTGTTGTTTTCACTCTTTTCATTGCACTTTGAATTTCAGAACGGTAATTGTTATGTCAGCACCTCATTTTGTTGTTTCGCTCTTCGGTCATGGCAGGTAAATGGCAGGTAAATTGAGTGTCCAAAAAAGATTGTACTTCTTTGTTTCCTGATATTTTGGTGAAAAGTTTTTTTGTAAAAGGATTAAAAAAATGATTGTATTTGGTCTTGTTTGGTTAAAATGACATGAAAAAAATTCTCTCTGCCTTTTGTTTTCTAAATTTTCAAGCTAATAATTTGAGAATTTTGAACCACTTCACTTGTTTGGTGGAGTCAGGTCATTAATCTCCTTTTAATTTCCTGTAACATTTGAGGATCCTGGTTTTCAGCAGGTTTAGCCTCCAGCAGGCTTTTCTGTCTTTGTTTCTTTTTGGCCGAGGCGACAGCAATAACTCTGCCCCTCAAAACTGCCTTAGCTGCACAGAATGGGTGGAGAAACTGCACCATTGTCGTTTTCCTCTACGTACGGCTCAATGTCCTTTGTCATCATTTCTACAAACAGTGGGTCATTGAGTCGACGAGCATTAAATCTCCAAAGTGTGTTTTTGTTCCTGTTCCAGATCTACAGTGATGTAAACAGGAGCATGATCACTTAAATGTATGTATCCTGTGTCTGCCTCTGTCATTTTGGACCTGTTTCTCCACGTGTCTGGGTGGGTTTCCTCCTCCAGTTTCCCCCAGCAACTCGAAACACGCACCAGGTAAAATCCTCCAGCTACCGTAGTCCTGACCAAGCCTAGCACAAAGATCTGGAGATGGGTCCCTGGGCGCTCTTTCCAATGTCTGGATACAAGTTAAATGTAGAAAAAACTGAAATGATCTGTCATGGAATTAGACTTCCCCCTATGCTATTCCGTAACACATCGAGAACACAATTCAACTTAGAATATGAAACGACACAGAAATATCAGACATTTGTATGGCAAGCATGGGAGAAAACGCGGGGCTGCGTCAGCCAGGCCGTTGTAAGGAGCCTGGCTGACCCTCCTGCGTCTCACCCCGTTTTTTCCCATGCTGGTTGGTTTTATTAGATATTCTGGAATAGGCGGGTCACAATTCTCATTGGTCAGCCTCACATCAAGGCACTTGTTTTACAGTTGGTATTTTCCCTAGAGATCAAGCCTTGGGTAAACATTACCCAAACTCCTCTGGGCTGTCACCCCCCTAGGGTAAACATCCTTTGGCCCATCTTTGCGACCCCTTCACAAATGCAATTTGTCACACACCCGTGCTTCTCTTAGACGAACGATGCAGATAAAATATCACTATTATGCAGATAAAATACATCACAGAAATATACTCATATATTTACATTTTATCACATTTCCCTCCTGTTTATCAAAGCATTAGTCTACTGTCTTATATCCAAACATATTACTCTTTTCAGTTTTCAACATGTCTTTCATATTGGTGTTAAAATGACACTTTTACACTCAAAAAGGTTTGTGCACTGTTCTCAAACATTGAACACACTCCTTTTCTCTCGGCCCACAACATGTCTACATGTCTATATTACTGTCCTAAATTTTGAGTCAGATTGGTCAATCTCTGTAATTTGACAAACAGACAATTTATCTTGTCTATAATTTTGTGCGGTGTGATGGGAAATATAGAAGTACAAGCGGAAAGCCCTTAAACCCGCTGCTCTCTGGTCAGTCAGTTCTCGTCAGGGACCTCTCTGGACACCCCAATAGAATCAAATACGTAGTATCAGGTGCTACTGGGACCAGATTGTCCACTAACCTCTCGACCTTGACCCTGCGCTATGGTTCTGGGTGATGCTGGTCTTTGTTATGACCATGGCTGGCCACAAAAGGGATACATAGGCACAACGTCCCACAAGTGTCCCCACACCACCATACGTTCTCGCTCGTTTCTTAAGAGACCTTCTTCCACTGCTCGCTTCGGTCACACCTATGACACATATGAACTGGTACATTTCCCATCTCAATTCATAATCTCATTAACATTGCATGTAGTTATGTTGTAGCAGATAAAAAAGGCACTCTTAGTTAGTGCAAACAACGGTGGCAACAATATGCCATTGTGTTTCTTCAGCTACTGTCATGTCAATTGTACATTATACATTTCACATTACACGTTTCATAACCTTTCATGTTGATCACTTATTTTCTTCCCTCTATATTCCATGTCTGTGTATGTTGATCGATTGTCCTGATTGTCCAGTGCATAATACAGGTGTTGAGAACCCATATTATCGTCATCGCTGTGATGATGATAACTGTTGATTCTTTTAGCAGAGTATGGCACTCTGCGCACCGTAGCCTCTGGCTCTCGTTCATCGTAGCAGAGTATAGTACTTTACGCACTGTGGTCTCTGTGTCCGTTCATCGTAGCAGAGTATAGTACTTTACGCACTGTGGTCTCTGTGTCCGTTCATCGTAGCAGAGTATCGTACTCTACCGTAGACTCTGGACAAAACTCATACAAACGAAGTCCTGCGTCTTGTAGATTGCTTATGGATCTGGTGCTGTGTTGTCTGCTGCACCCATGATCTTGTCCTCCCACTGGTGAGGACGACACGGTGTGGCTCCGTCCACTTTACTCGTCCACTTGGCTCGTCTCTGTAAACACCACATCTCCAACACGTTTTGCTGCGGTGATAAACAAAGTATTTTCGACAATTCAGTGTATTTCAAACAGTTTTATTGTTTACAATTTTTTTTTTTTTTAGTAATTATTGATTCGGAATATTTGTTTACACGTACATATCCCTCCTTTTTCAGAAATGGCCTTGCCCATTTCTCAAACTTCTACACAATTCTACATTTAAACAAAATTCAATAATCCAGATAGTTTACAACAATGTAATCAAGGAAGAGATGGAATTGCGTCTGTCACTCCAACTCCGCGATGTCACCTCTTGACCTTTCACAGTTCAGTGGTCACATCCCTGGCTGAGCCCCCCCTTCCACGGCGCTGGGCTCCCACCCTGTGTGTCTGTGATCCGACCCTGCCAAACCTATCTGTTTTACCACCATTTGTTTCAAACTCTAAATGTTTCAAACTCTAAATGTTTCAAAGTCTAAAAGTTTCAAACTCTAAATGTTTCAAACTCTAAAAGTCTGGCGTCCACGTGTGCGCGCGTATGTATGTGTGTGTGTGTGTGTGTGTGTGTATGTATGTATGTGTGTGTGTGTGTGTGTGTGTGTGTGCAATTCAAAATACATCAAACAATAATAATTATCTCAATAATTCCCCCATTGAGCTGGCCATAAGGGTCAGTTCACAACTTAGAATATTAACATCAAATTTCACATCTCCTCTGTGGGCGTGGCCTGAATAAAGTCACACATCTAATGTAATATGTGCTAATCTTCTATATGTGCTTCAGGTGAGTTTCAAACTCAATCTCTCACACCTGCTCATGTGGTGCTTTACAAACATTGTGTATTAGTTTGTTCTAGCAAGTCTATATGTATATTAAAAAATCAAAATGATTCTAAACCTTCCCCTTGTCCATAAGGCACGTCTCTTGTTATCAACCCTTTTCCCCCTTGTTCCCTACTTAGAGTTGTGGCTCCGACCTGAGTCCTGTAATGTTTAGTCCTGTTATCACTGCTTTCATAACTTCTATAGCGTCTAAATTTAGATGATATTGTCTAATTTAAATCTATTCAATTCTTGATTGAATCTCAACAATCCTTCAGGTATTTACTTGAGAATGTCATATTCTTTCCCTGTTAATGTTAACTTTTCCTATTACTCATCATTGAACCCCCCCTGAGGTGTTGCCGTTGGTGTCCCTGTGATCCGTAAAGATAACAACATCTGCTCCATCCTGAGTCCTCTCCCCAAATTATTTCCCAGTCAATAGCCCCTTATCTCTGACTATCTTTTATGACTTGGTGTCCTCCCATGTCACTATTTAACTTATTCCCTCACTTCCGTCTGCATCGCAATACGAGATTTCCTCATGATAATACAAATAAATAAGTTACTGATATAACTTTTACTATCACTTTACTTACTGCCCGTTCTACTCCTATGTCCAAAAACATCAGTAGTCACTCATTTACCCATATTATCACTCTCCAGGCCTGTGCCTGTATTTGATTCTAAATTTAAAAACACTTCTGTCTTTTCGTCTCGAACTTTCATCTAGTCATGCATTAAGTCCAAAAAGATGATTTTCGTCAAGTCCAAACATAAAACAAAACAAAACAAAACGTAGGTTTGTTCTGTGCACTCAAAAAACACGATACCGTAAAAACACAACTTTTGTCTTCTATGTCGGGGACAGGAAGTGTCCTGTCTGTGATCACATTCCCCAAAATATTGGCCATCTACGAAAATCTGAATTAATCTTCATCTCTTATCAAGTTTAATACAATCTTTATAATTGATTGTTGTCAATCAAAACAAAAACCCTAAATTTGTTCTACAGAGCTCTCAAATACTAAAATTTAAAACCAGCTGGGTTTAGTTTTGCTTAATTCATCAGTTCAGAGCGTCCTCTGAACTGCTTTCTTTCCATTCTCCTGTCTTGTTGACCCCCTTATCTCATCTCTGCCACGTCATCTGAGCACACTGGAAGTCTCCCTCCAAAATCCTCTTACGACTTTTCCTTTGTCTTTTTACAGTTTGGGGTGATAATTTTGGCATTATGTAGTCTCGGTCGTCTGAGAGAAATGCTACTTGCTTTACAGTCACGGTCAATGTCAAGCTTCTAGAGAAAATTCCTTGTTAGATTCCATCCATCCATCCATTTTCTACCACTTGTTCCCTTTCTCACATTCAATCACTAGGGCCAATTTAGATAACACGGGGAGGACATGCAGACTCCACCCAGAGAGATCATGTGATGTTGGTCTGGTCCGGGAATTGAACCCATGATCTCCTTCTTGGGAGGCAAGAGCGCTAACCGCCTTTGCCACCGTGCACCCAACCTTATTAGATTCCTCCGTGACTGCAAATTTTAGATCTCTCAGAATAACGCCTTGTGACCCTTGAATGATTAATTGTGATTCTCACACTCGTTAGTGAATCACTTATTAATCCTCATTCACACATTCACACTTACTTACTTCGCTTGTGCACAGCGTTTACATTCACACATCTTTATGTTAGTAACAACTCGGCATAAGGCATCATAACTTTCTTTCGGTGAGAAACTTAACTCGTGGTGAGCAATTTAACTCCTTTATGTGAGAAACTTATCTACACAAAGCCAACCAATATTTTTCAGAAATATTAAACCTATCTCGTACAAAAGCCTACAATATTTCCTCAGTAATATCAAACTGGGCTATAAAAGCCTACAATATTTCACAGTAATACTAAACTGGGCATCCACCAACAATATTTCACTTTAATGAGTAAATATTAAACTCCTGTATTTTTTGTCAGTGAGAAATATTAAACTCCTCTTTATGCGAGTAATTAAACTCCTGCATAAAGCCTATGCATAAAACGTTCTATGGCTAACTCTTTTTCACACACAAAGTTTTTGTCTGACCTTCTATCACATGATCTCATTCTGACCTCGTCTGACCTTTAGAAAGACCCACCCATTTAAGTGGCAAATGGAATCACTGAGATATTTGGGTGTGGTCCTCCATACGTATCAAAAAGACAAAAATTATACCACTCGCTTTACTACAATGAAAAAGATCTTGAAAAATTGACTCTTATCCCATACTTAAGTTTAAGTCAAAGAATGAAACTATAAAAATTATTGTTTTACCCACATTTCTCGATCTATTCCAAACTCACCAATTTCCATCCCCAAACTGCTTTACTAAATATGTATTAAAGCTTATAAATCAGAACTTTCAAGGGGAACAATATCTAAATTATATAAATGTATTAACAATTTAGTTGGCCACAAACACATTAAAAATAAATAGGAAAGAGAGTTGGAAAGAGGTTATTTTATTTTGACTGATGATGAACGGGAAAATATGAACATCTCAGTAGAGGAACGGACACAAAATCACATGTTTGGTGAAAGTGCACATTATTCACAAGGAAATAGTAACCGTTTGAGAAACTTGCAGCCAGGAGGCTAACCACTATCACGTGTTTTGGGACTGTCTTGTGGCGCAGAATTATATATGTATTCGAGCCTCAAAATTCCTGCCGTGGCCACAATAAAAGGAGATCTTTTGAGCATACTCCTGGTGGCAGAAAAAAGTCCATTTAGCAGAAAAAGGTCCAATCTGCACCCACACAGAAGGTCTGGACTGACACTGTGACAAACATACAAAAGATGGAAAATCGCATTCAGACTTGAAATGGACAAGTTTACAAGACGGGACATTTTTTTCTGTCGTGATTGTTTTTTTTTGTGTGATTGTTCTGTGTGTTTCTTTACTTATCATGGTCATTTTATGTGTTTTGTGTTTTTTTTTTTTATGTTCTATAAAACTATAACAAACTGGACAAATTTGACAGACTCTGGACAAACTAGGACCGATATACAATACATCATATTTGAATTATTATTATTTTTTTTTACATTGTATTTTTTATACATCGAATTAAAAAAAATATATTTTACTAGATTCGAAAAAATATTATTTACTAGATTCGATGTAAAAAATAATAATAATTTGATGTCAGAAAAAATAAATCGTAATAAAAACACGTAACAACCTTCATACATGCATCCTACAATCCTAAAATCCTAAAATACAAGAACATAAGTGTCTGCTTCATGACATAAGCATAAAGCAGATATCATTTCTGTCTGTGCAGTACCCACTCCCGGCCAGCAGGGGTCACTCACACTTTCTGCCCCGCTTCTGCTGCTGAACTCTGACCCCACGTCGACGTCAGCGGCAGCACACGGAACATGGCGGCCAGCTCGGAGCGCAGTCCTCCTCCTTTCCCTGCGTCCGAGGAGCCTGAGACCGCGGGCTGTGGCATGGAAGACGGAGACAGCGACGACGGAGAGGACATCTTTGTCAATAACGTACGTCTGCTGCCGTTTCCGGCGGATATTGACCGTGGACGTGTTGTTTTGTGTTGCGAAAAGCTGCTGGCGCCTGTTTATGTGTCCGAGCCGCGTCAGACTGTGACACAACACGCGACTAAACTACTGTAAAGTGCAGTTTAAGAGGAGTTTGAGGATGTGTGCGCGGGCTTTTGTTTGACCTGGTCATTCATGATCTCATCTGGGGCAGAAGGTTCAGCCCTTCAAGCTAGGTTTATCTGTGGCTGATGTGGCTCCACCCAGAGACTAACGGTCCTCTGACCCCCAGTGTTTGTGAGGCCCCCAGTGTTTGTGAGGCCCCCAGTGTTTGTGAGGCCCCCAGTGTTTGTGAGGCCCCCAGTGTTTGTGCAGTTCCCAGGGTGAAGCCCCTGTAGATGGACAGTTTTTACCTGTACATGGACTAAATCCTTGAGTCACACTTTGTACCGGCGTCAGGGCGACTTGTACTTTCAAGCATTAACTTGAAACAAACAATAACATGAATATGGCTGCATCGTGCTTCTGTTTTATTCACACTAAACCCGGGATCCTTCAGGCGCTGTCTCTTCTGCATAATTGTAATGTCATATGTTGGTCCAGAAGCTGGTAAACGTGTTTGGAGCATCATAACAGAAGCTCGTGTGGACAAATGTGGCGTCTTCAATAAATCACACAGGATCAGACACAATATTAAAGCATCACCTGCTGTTGGTTCAAACTAACATTTTAGGCTTTATGTTATTGGAAAAGCTTGAGCCGATATTAGGCCGATATGATCTTTTGAACTCTTGCTTTGGGGAAAAAAGTTTGAAAAAGAAAGCATTTTATTTAGTTCTGTTTGGATATAGATACAGACTATAGACTGTAATATTTTATTAAAATTATATTTCATACTTTTCCTTTCTGTGAATGTTCTTTTTTTTTAGATTACGTCCCAGACTAAAGTATCTCTCCTCCTCAGACTGTATCACACACTCAGTCTCTCCTCCTCAGACTGTATCACACACTCAGTCTCTCCTCCTCAGACTGTATCACACACTCAGTCTCTCCTCCTCAGACTGTATCACACACTCAGTCTCTCCTCCTCAGACTGTATCACACACTCAGTCTCTCCTCCTCAGACTGTATCACACACTCAGTCTCTCCTCCTCAGACTGTATCACACACTCAGTCTCTCCTCCTCAGACTGTATCACACACTCAGTCTCTCCTCCTCAGACTGTATCACACACTCAGTCTCTCCTCCTCAGACTGTATCACACACTCAGTCTCTCCTCCTCAGACTGTATCACACACTCAGTCTCTCCTCCTCAGACTGTATCACACACTCAGTCTCTCCTCCTCAGACTGTATCACACACTCAGTCTCTCCTCCTCAGACTGTATCACACACTCAGTCTCTCCTCCTCAGACTGTATCACACACTCAGTCTCTCCTCCTCAGACTGTATCACACACTCAGTCTCTCCTCCTCCTTTAAACCTCTAGAACTAAAGTTATTTGGAGGAAAAAATAATCTGAAAAAAAGTGAATTAATTGCACTTACATTTAATGATATGCAGTTTTCTTGCTGGGCTGAGGTTTGAGGATGGCAGTGGGACACCAAAAAATGCTGCCTTCGCCGCTCGCACCCTCGATATGGAAAGCCAATATGATCACACTGTGCCACTTATGAGTGGCGTATCGCGCGGCACCTGAACGCGCGAGGACCCTAAAATGCCCGCAGCATGGCGGGTGCCGGCGGCAGCATGGCGGGTGCCGGCGGCAGCATGGCGGGCCGGCCGCCCGGCGGCAGCATGGCGGGTGCCGGCGGCAGCATGGCGGGTGCCGGCGGCAGCATGGCGGGTGCCGGTGGCAGCATGGCGGGCCGGCCGCCCGGCGGCAGCATGGCGGGTGCCGGCGGCAGCATGGCGGGTGCCGGCGGCAGCATGGCGGGTGCCGGCGGCAGCATGGCGGGTGCCGGCCGCCCGGCGGCAGCATGGGCGGCAGCATGGCGGGTGCCGGCCGCCCGGCGGCAACATGGCGAGCCGCCATGCCCAAAAGCCTTCAGCGAGAACACTGATATGTTTTGTCTTTTAAAAGTTTGTCCCTTTGTCTTTTCTGTGTCTTTTGCCTCAGAATAAAGTTTCAGGCTGTTTCTGCAGCAGAAAGCCTCTGTCCAGGAGACTTAACTCTTTCATCACCGATAACATCGCAGACTGATATCGGTGCTTTTGGACTGATATCGGTACTTCTACTTCGTCCGCTGGCCGCCTGTTGCGACGCTCTCTCTCTTTCATTCTATTTACGCTCTATTTACTGTATTTTTGTAAATATTTTTGTACTTATGTGTACGGACGGGGCTCGCGGACACGCGCTGGACCTACTTTGATTCAACTTTGTTCGGCTGGATTACTGCGTGTTTTCGTGAAGTGCACTGAGCCCACCGGCCGGCGTGGTTTACACAATGGAGCAGCTGCTGGCGTTGCGCCATGCTGTTGTTTTCCCCCACGACCGCCACGAGATCCCGGGTGATATACTGCCGAGGAGCCGGCGAGCGGGACGCAAACTCCGGGAAAAGCGAGGACGCTACAGACCGGTGCTTCCCGCCATCGTCACGGGAACGTCAGTTCTTTGCAGAATAAGATGACAGAACTAGCGAGCCTCGTGCGGTCCCAGAGGATTTATAGGGACAGCAGTGTCTTGCTCCTCACAGAGACCTGGTTAACAGCAGAAATGCCAGTTTCCACCATTGTTTTGGACAATTTTCATCTTCTGCGTGCGGACAGAACGAGAGTGCGGTAAGAAGAGGGGGAGGCGGCCTGGCTGTGTTTGTAAACTAGAGCTACTGCAAATCTGGTCATTGCACGGTGAAGGAGCAGCTGTGTAACAAAGACATTGAACTGTTGGCTATTAGCATCCATGCAGATCTTCTTCCTTTGCTTCTTTTGTTCAACAAAATGTCACAAAACATCCGTGAAGATTGGTTTTCATTTTCTCTCCCCATGGAAACATGCCTATAGCGTCTCCACCTCCTGCCACCTCCTCGTGCTGGTTTAACATCCAGAGTATTTTTGTGATGGGCGTGTCGCACCGTCCAGTGGCTTAAATATCCTGTGTGTTATTGCAGAGTAAGCCGGCTGCTGTGAGTCGTGGTGTGTCTCATTCTGAGCGGGATGAGCCTCCAGACCTGTTCAGTGAAGAGGCCCACAGCACTGCACCCCCCAGCAACACTACTCCCCTGACCGCCCCCCCGGCCGACGCTAAAGCTAACGGAGTGCACTCTGATGACGACGGTGACCTTTTTGCAGGTAAGATTACAGCATGCTCCACCTCTGCTTAAAGGTTGAATGGACGATTTTTTTTACCCAAATCTGAGTCTCATTTCCTCGTGGCGTGGACGGCCGATTAGTCCTGCCACGTATCAATCATAAAACACACCTACCGCTCGTTCACCTGCAGAGCCTGGTTCACCTGCAGAGCCTGGTTCACCTGCAGAGCCTGGTTCACCTGCAGCCGCGTCCGGCTCGTCCTCACGAGGAGCACGTTTCCGCGTGTCTAAGTGCATTGATCTATCATAATATAGTTCCCTCAGTGTACGGGACAAAATTAGGACCGAGAAAGACAGTTCGAGCTGTCTCAGAAGAAGACGGAAATCTATGGGAGACGAGAGATGTGATGTGATCCGTCGCGCTAATAAACAAACACACGTGTGTTGTATCAGTCCGAACGGGGGAGTGGCATGTGCACGGGGGAGTGGCATGTGCACGGGGGAGTGGCATGTGCACGGGGGAGTGGCATGTGCACGGGGGAGTGGCATGTGCACGGGGGAGTGGCATGTGTACTCCCGCCTGAGTTCTCAAATCGCCGAAAAATCGTCCATTGCGCCTTTAAGCATCAGCAGCAAATGTGTTTGATCCAGTGTTCTGATCCTCCTATGTCATTATTGTACTACCTTTTCAGACTATTATTGTGTGTAAACCTTACGAGTTCAAGTCTTTTGTTATAATGTTGGTCTGTTTTCCTCAGATGCCAGTGTGGAGCTGACCGATGCGTCCAGCAGCTCTGTCTCTGCTGCTCCACTGAGCGTACTGCCCTTTGCCTCGGGACCTGCTGCCGGACAGCTCAGCTCTTTAGAGCAGGTAACAACCAGCCACATGTGGATGTACAAATGTCCTAAAGATTATGCCTCTTCCAATAGGTCAGATTTCAGTAAAATGTTTCCTCTTCACAGCTGGAGGAGGAGGAAGAAGCCAAGGACACTTTGGACGTGGACATCTCTGTCACCAGCCCTGAGAAAGTCGGTCAGTCTCATTATCACAGTGAAGCAGGAAATCGGACAAAAAACTCCAAACATTTTCCTAATTTGGATTAATCTTGATTTTCAATTATATTCTAATTTGTCTTTAAAAAAAAAAAAAAAAATACAACGTATTTAATTATTAATTTCCTGAACATGTAGGGATGCCAAGCTAACTGAGTATTCAGGTCACAATATAAATAAAGGCGACCTATAGTTTTCAGTTGTATTATAATTGTTCCCCTTGGCCTGTACAGAAGACAAAACCTTTTGTGTCTCATATAAACAACTGCATTTTGGAACAACAGCAGTCACAGCTTTGTTCATCTCGTATGTAATGTCTGCGATAGTTATAGTGCAGATGAAGAGCAGTGTGAGTGAATACGGTTGTGTTCTTCCTTGTGTGGTTTTGTTCCGGGGTCATAGGTCAGCGTGGGTCGTGGGTCATAGGTCAGCGTGGGTCGTGGAGCATGCGCACAAGCCTTGTGTTACTTTCTTCCTCTGCCCAGTAGACTCCTAACCGTGCTACAGAGGCTGAGCAGGCATAATACTCGTTGCAACACCATTTTATTTGGGATTCAGGAAACAGTTTGAAATGAGTTTCCTCTGCCGGGTGGCTGGGCGCTCCCTCAGAGATGGGGTGAGGAGCTCAGTCACACGGGAGGAGCTCGTAGTAGAGCCGCTGCTCCTGGCCGGCTCTCTGGGGAGGTGTCCCTGGCATGTCCCACCAGAAGGAGGCCCCAGGGAAGACCTTTGCGTTGAGAAAGTTTGATGTCATAAAGCTGCTCAGATAGTATAGTAATGAAAGAAAATAAGATTTAACTTTTGATCAGTTCAATTTCATGACCTCCACATCCATACATGACCTCCACATCCATACATGACCTCCACATCCATACATGACCTCCACACCCATACATGACCTCCACACCCATACATGACCTCCACACTCATACATGACCTCCACACCCATACATGACCTCCACACCCATACATGACCTCCACACCCATACATGACCTCCACACCCATACATGACCTCCACACCCATACATGACCTCCACACTCATACATGACCTCCACACCCATACATGACCTCCACACCCATACATGACCTCCACACCCATACATGACCTCCACACCCATACATGACCTCCACACTCATACATGACCTCCACACCCATACATGACCTCCACACCCATACATGACCTCCACACTCATACATGACCTCCACACCCATACATGACCTCCACATCCATGCATGACCTCCACATCCATACATGACCTCCGCATCCATACATGACCTCCACATCCATACATGACCTCCACATCCATACATGACCTCCACACCCATGCATGACCTCCACATCCATACATGACCTCCACATCCATACATGACCTCCACATCCATACCTGACCTCCACGCCCATACATGACCTCCACGCCCATACATGACCTCCACGCCCATACATGACCTCCACGCCCATACATGACCTCCACGCCCATACATGACCTCCACATCCATACATGACCTCCACATCCATACATCCATACATGACCTCCACACCCATACATCCATACATGACCTCCACACCCATACATGACCTCCACATCCATACACCCATACATGACCTCCACATCCATACACCCATACATGACCTCCACATCCATACACCCATACATGACCTCCACATCCATACACCCATACATGACCTCCACATCCATACACCCATACATGACCTCCACATCCATACATCCATACATGACCTCCACATCCATACATCCATACATGACCTCCACATCCATACATGACCTCCACATCCATACATGACCTTCACACCCATACCTGACCTCCACATCCATACATGACCTCCACATACATACATGACCTCCACATACATACATCCATACATGACCTCCACATACATACATCCATACATGACCTCCACATACATACATCCATACATGACCTCCACATCCATACATCCATACATGACCTCCACATCCATACATCCATACATGACCTCCATACCCATACATCCATACATGACCTCCACATCCATACATGACCTCCACATCCATACAAGACCTCCACATACATACATGACCTCCACATACTTACATCCATACATGACCTCCACATCCATAAATCCATACATGACTTCCACATCCATACATGACCTCCACACCCATACATGACCTCCACATCCATACATCCATACATGACCTCCACACCCATACATGACCTCCACACCCATACATGACCTCCACATCCATACTTGACCTGTGTGTGTCCTCACAGGTGACGGCATGAACGCATATGTGGCCTACAGAGTTTCCACCAGGGTAAGTGTCTGTTCTTCTTGGATCATCTGATATTGGATCATCTGATGTTGGACTTGTGTCCACTCTTGGACGTTTGGACGTGTTCTTGCTGTTGTAGACGTCCCTGGTCATGTTCAAGAGTCAGAGCTTCTTTGTGAGGAGGCGCTTCAGTGATTTCCTCGGTCTCTATGAGAAGCTGTCAGTCAAACCGTCGCTTCAAGGCTGCATTATCCCTCCTCCACCCGAGAAGAGCGTCGTAGGTCAGTATCAAACTCACTCACACATTTATTCATTTTATTTTAGCAATTAAAAAAAATACAGAACCGTACTTTTCGGGTGATACAGCGCTCCTGAATAAAAGCTGCTCCAGCAGAATTGACAAAGAAAACATAAATAGTCCACATATGAGCCTGTCAATCAGCCGCTGGTGCCCACGATGTGACATGAGATAGTGACATAGAGTTCACAGCAGTGATGCAGCTGTTCAACCAGGTTTAACTTATACTCATTTATCTGTGAATACGAGTATGATTGTTATTAAACACTGTCCCCCCTCTCTATACTGTCCCCTCTCTATACTGTCCCCTCTCTATACTGTCCCCTCTGTCTGTCTATATTGTCCCCTCTATACTGTCCCCTCTGTCTGTCTATATCGTCCCCTCTCTATACTGTCCCCTCTGTCTGTCTATATCGTCCCCTCTCTATACTGTCCCCTCTGTCTATACTGTCCCCTCTCTATACTGTCCCCTCTGTCTGTCTATATTGTCCCCTCTATACTGTCCCCTCTGTCTGTCTATATCGTCCCCTCTCTATACTGTCCCCTCTGTCTGTCTATACTGTCCCCTCTCTATACTGTCCCCTCTGTCTGTCTATACTGTCCCCTCTCTATACTGTCCCCTCTGTCTGTCTATACTGTCCCCTCTCTATACTGTCCCCTCTGTCTGTCTAATCAAATCAAATCAAATCAATTTATTTTTGTAAGGCCCAAAATCACAACAACAGTTGCCTCTGAGGGCCACAGGGAGAAATGAATCAACAATGTCTGTGGTGGCGATGAAGTCAGACAATGTCTGTGGTGGCGAGGGACGATGTCCCAGGGTCCTCTGTCCTTAGTCTATACTGTCCCCTCTCTATACTGTCCCCTCTGTCTGTCTATACTGTCCCCTCTCTATACTGTCCCCTCTGTCTGTCTATACTGTCCCCTCTCTATACTGTCCCCTCTTTCTGTCTATATTGTCCCCTCTCTATACTGTCCCCTCTGTCTGTCTATACTCTCCCCTCTGTCTATACTGTCCCCTCTGTCTATACTGTCCCCTCTCTATACTGTCCCCTCACTATACTGTCCCCTCTGTCTGTCTATACTGTCCCCTCTATACTGTCCCTTCTTTCTGTCTATACTGTCCCCTCTGTCTATACTGTCCCCTCTGTCTGTCTATACTATCCCCTCTCTATACTGTCCCCTCTGTCTGTCTATACTGTCCCCTCTGTCTATACTGCCACCTCTCTATACTGTCCCCTCTCTATACTGTCCCTTCTGTCTCTCTATACTGTCCCCTCTCTATACTGCCCCCTCTCTATACTGTCCCCTCTGTCTGTCTATATTTTCCCCTCTCTATACTGTCCCTTCTGTCTGACTATACTGTCCCCTCTCTATACTGTCCCCTCTGTCTGTCTTTACTGTCCGCTCTCTATACTGTCCCCTCTGTCTGTCTTTACTGTCCGCTCTCTATACTGTCCCCTCTCTATACTGTCCCTTCTGTCTGTCTATACTGTCCCCTCTCTATACTGCCCCCTCTCTATACTGTCCCCTCTGTTTGTCTATACTGTCCCCTCTCTATACTGTCCCCTCTGTCTGTCTATACTGTCCCCTCTCTATACTGTCCCCTCTGTTTGTCTATACTGTCCCCTCTCTATACTGTCCCCTCTGTTTGTCTATACTGTCCCCTCTCTATACTGTCCCCTCTGTTTGTCTATACTGTCCCCTCTCTATACTGTCCCCTCTCTATACTGTCCCCTCTGTCTGTCTATACTGCCCCCTCTCTATACTGTCCCCTCTGTCTGTCTATACTGTCCCCTCTGTCTGTCTATACTGTCCTCTCTCTATACTATCCCCTCTCTATACTGTCCCCTCTGTCTGTCTATACTGTCCCCTCTGTCCTTGATGACTGTGTGAGCTGATTGACATGTGTCTGTGTCTTCACATCTGGTTCATCTGCTCCTGAGCTCGTACTGATCCAGTGAGTGTTATGTGATATTTACACAGAAATATGGTCCATGGCAGTGATGTCGTCTTTTGTCCCGTGAGTCAGGTCTGGTCAAGAAAGTCGCAGGTTCTAAACTGCAGACCGCCGTACATCACATGTGCGAGTGTGTTCTCCCTGAATATGAGTTTGATTGTAATAAAACACAGCGTTTTGAAGCTTTACGTTTAGAGAACACAATGTGTCCAATGCATGGATCTATTATAATATCTGGATAGGGTGTGGCTCGCCGCAGCATGTCGTTACAACCCCCAGTGGCCACTCCATTGGTACTGCAGCCAAAGAAATCCCGCGGCCCAGAAAGGTTTTTTTCCCTAGAGCGCAATGTAACGAAAAACTGCTCGTGTTCAGCTGTAAAAGCACCTAGAGCTTTCAGAAATGTCAGATATAGCGGCAATTCTTACCTATTGTTGGGTCATTTACTTTTTAATTTTAAGATTGTTCAGTTGTCTTTAAAACGCATTCTAAGCTGTTAGCTTCGGCTACGCTCTGGCGCGCCGCTCCAGCCCAGCTTGTGATCGTTTAGACCAATCAGAGCGCGAGGAGGTGAAGTGAACGGCCGAGATGCCTTGAAATAGCCCAAATGCCACGACTGAGCTACAGGCGTAAAAATATGGATCTATGAGTTCAATAACTGATCAAATCATGGAACTAATGACCACCACGGATCTGAGGGCCCCTGAGGGCCCCGGATCTACTGCTCAGAAGCGATGTCTTGAAATTGTTTTGCCTGAAAAACTGAAAGAACGTGAGAAATGCTGCGGAAATAAAGGGAGGAAATGGAACGTTTTGCCGGGTATAAACTTATGATTTTGACTTATGACACGTTTCGTGTCCTTCAGTGTTTTATCTGTATGACACAAACAGCATAAACACTGACTTCATCATGACTTTAGCATAAACACTGACTTAATCATGACTTTAGCATAAACACTGACTTAATCATGACTTTAGCATAAATACTGACTTCATCATGACTTTAGCATAAATACTGACTTCATGACTTTAGCATAAATACTGACTTCATCATGACTTTAGCATAAATACTGACTTCATCATGACTTTAGCATAAATACTGACTTCATCATGACTTTAGCATAAATACTGACTTCATCATGACTTTAGCATAAATACTGACTTCATGACTTTAGCATAAATACTGACTTCATCATGACTTTAGCATAAATACTGACTTCATCATGACTTTAGCATAAATACTGACTTCATCATGACTTTAGCATAAATACTGACTTCATCATGACTTTAGCATAAATACTGACTTCATGACTTTAGCATAAATACTGACTTCATCATGACTTTAGCATAAATACTGACTTCATCATGACTTTAGCATAAATACTGACTTCATCATGACTTTAGCATAAATACTGACTTCATCATGACTTTAGCATAAATACTGACTTCATCATGACTTTAGCATAAATACTGACTTCATCATGACTTTAGCATAAATACTGACTTCATCATGACTTTAGCATAAATACTGACTTCATCATGACTTTAGCATAAATACTGACTTAATCATGACATGTTTTGTGATAGATAAACATGTGAATACATTTGACATGTTAGAATGATTGGTATTTGGCAGATAAAAAAATCCATGATTTAAGAAATCAATCTTAGATCATACGTTTCATGCACTTAAGAATCAGAATTATTTCCATTGACAGTGAAAAAGTTTACAAACTGGACATTTTTTATGGTTTTATATTTCATTTGCGATAAACCACAAAACACTGAATAATAACACTAAAATATTGAGTCATGACAATAAATAGATTTTGGTCAATACATATACAAAATGTACAGTTTTGCACTATGTATATAATATCATCAAACTGGCGTGTAAAAAACAAATTGCATTAATGAGCAAATGTTCTGATGTAAAAGTGAAGCAGCAGCAGCAGCTTTAGACCATGAGCTGGACTTTAAGGTGAAGCTCATATTTTAATAGATCCATGAGTGAAAATGGCTTGATTTTATCAATACGCAGTGACAGCTGCTCTCTCCTCACCTCGTGTTCTCTCCTCACCTCGTGCTCTCTCCTCACCTCGTGTTCTCCCCTCACCTCGTGCTCTCTCCTCACCTCGTGCTCTCTCCTCACCTCGTGCTCTCTCCTCACCTCGTGCTCTCTCCTCACCTCGTGTTCTCTCCTCACCTCGTGCTCTCTCCTCACCTCGTGCTCTCTCCTCACCTCGTGCTCTCTCCTCACCTCGTGTTCTCCCCTCACCTCGTGCTCTCTCCTCACCTCGTGTTCTCCCCTCACCTCGTGCTCTCTCCTCACCTCGTGCTCAAAATTCTTCAGTTTTCTTGAAACCAGTTGTTAAATATTTGGCTTTATCTCACACTGGGCTCTGCGCTGCTCTAGTAACTCTCTCTGATTGGTCAGCGCAATCACGTGGTACGGAAATTTGGGCCGCACGTCGCTGGAGAGCTAAAGGCTAACTGGCGACATGCGACTCTGAGCAGCTCCCACAGACTTGAATGGCGGCCATCTTGGCTGCTCGGGGCTTGGTCCAATGACGTCTTCTTCTATAGTGTCATTATGCTTGTGCTTCCTGCTAGAGTGCCCCCTGATGGCCGTTTGCCAGTATACATCTGTAAATTAGACGCATCGGTGTAATGACTGCAGGGTTCAAAGCGTGGAAAAAGTAGTGGCTTCAAGTCCAAAAAGTACGGTACATAAAAATAAATGATGCCACAATTCATCCAACAGTTAGTACACTTGTGAATAATGGAATGTACACACAAACAAGATGACCTTCTCTTTCTCATTTGTTTTTAACATATCTAGTAGAGTAGTTGTCCAAACTATTAATGCAGTTATATAATTTACATATTAATCTTCTTGACAGTTCTGATTTACAAGCCTTGATAAATATTTCAGTCCAAGTGTTACAGTGGTCATTGTAATGTTTAATTTCCTGGTTATAATAACTATAAAAAGGTGTGAAAACCTATAAAAGTCAAAGGATTCTTTCAACGTATCAAAGCTTTTCATGTGATTCTATTTTACAATCCGGGGGATAACTTAGTCATCCAGACCTTAATGATGATAATGCTTTTATTTAAGGCCGTGGCTGCAGAGCCGCGGCGCGGTCAAATGGCCCAGCAGTTTCAGGAACCGCGGCACTGCCATATAGCCTCATGGCTAACCCTGACCTTAACCCTGACCTTAACCCTGACCCTAACCTTAACCCTGACCTTGACCTTAACCTTGACCCTGACCCTAACCTTAACCCTAACCTTAACCCTGACCCTAACCTTAACCCTGACCCTAACCTTAACCCTGACCCTTAACCTTAACCTTGACCCTGACCCTGACCTTAACCTTAACTCGGCGCGGTCAAATAGCGCAGCAGTTTCAGGAGCCGCGGCACAAAATAACATGGCAGTTTTGGCCGCGGCTCTGTAGACACTCCCTTTATTTATATGCATTATTATTATGCTTATTTTGTTATAACATTATTCCCTCATCACACACAGGCAGTTGTAGTTTGATCCTCTCCCTCTGAGCCTCAAAAAGCACTACAATATACAGTGGGAAAGTCACCAATTGTGCAAGTTCTCCCACCTAAAGATGATAGACGCCTGTGATTGACATCAGAGGTCGACCTCAACTATGAGACAAAATGAGAGAGAATTTGTTTGCAAATAGTGGTGGAAAATAAGTATTTGGTCAATAACAAAAGTTCAGTACTTTGTTATTTATCCTTTGTTGGCGATGACAGAGGTCAAACTTTTTCGGTCTTCTCGAGGTTGGCACACACCGTTGCTGGTAGGTTGGCACACACCGTTGCTGGTTGGTTGGCACACACCGTTGCTGGTTGGTTGGCCCGTTCCTCCTGCAGATCTCCTCTAGAGCAGTGATGTTTTGAGGCTGTCGCCGGGCAACACAGACTTTCAACTCCGTCCAAAGGTTTTCTATGGGGTTGAGAGCTGGCCACTCCAGGACCTTGAAATGCTTCTTACGAAGCCACTCCATTGTTGCCGTGGCAGTGCGTTTGGGATCGTTGTCATGCTGAAAGGCCATGTTTCATCTTCCCTCACTGATGGAAGGAGGTTTGCACACTTGCAGAGACACAACCCCAAAGCATGATGTTGCCACGCCCATGCTTCACTGTTGCTATGGTGTTCTTTGGATGTAACTCAGCATTCACTCTCCTCCAAACACCACAAGTTCTACTTTGGTTTCATCTGACCATATGACTTTCTCCCAATACTCTTCCGGAACATTCAAATGCTCTCTAGCAAACTTCAGACGCGCCCGGATATGTCCTGGCTTAAGCAGGGGGACACGTCTGGGACACGTCTGGGACACGTCTGGGACACGTCTGGGACACGTCTGGGACACGTCTGGGACACGTCTGGGACTGTAAGATCTGAGTCCCTGTGGGCGTAGTGTGTTACTGACCGTAGCCTTTGTAACGTTGGTCCCAGCTTCCTGCAGGTCTTGCACTAGGTCCCCCCGTGTGGTCCTCACCGTTTTTGTGATGATTTTGACCCCACGGGCTGAGATCTTGCGTGGAGCCCCTGATTGAGGGAGATTGGCAGTGGTCTTGTAAGTCTTCCATTTTCTGGTTATTGCTCCCACAGTAGATTTCTTCACATTAAGCTGCTTGCCTATTGCAGATTCAGTCTTCTCAGCCTGGTGCAGGTCTACAATTGTGTTTGTGGTGTCCTTCCACAGCTCTTTGGTCTTCACCATAGTGGAGTTTGGAGTGTGACAGTTTGAGGTTGTGTCTTTTATACTGTTAAAGAGTTCAAATGGGCCATTAATACAGGTCATGAGTGAAGGACAGAGGAGCCTCTTAAAGAAGAAGTTACAGGTCTGTGACAGCCAGAAATCTTGCTTGTTTGTAGGTCTGAAGATCACATTGTCTCTCATAGTTGAGGTCGACCTCTGATGTCACTAACTGGCCTTTCATCTTTGTAAGTGGGAGAACTTTCACATTTGGTGACTAAATACTTTTTTCCCACTGTAAGAAAGTAACACTCAAATACAACAGTAACAATCACAAGTTTACTATAAGTGCACACACTTGACCATAGAGTGTAGACACACACACACACACTCACACACTCACACACTCACACACACACACACACACGCACACACGCACACTCTCTCACACACACTCACACACACACACGCACACACGCACTCTCACACTCACACACACACTCACACACTCACACACACACTCACACACTCACACACTCACACACGCACACACACGCACACACGCACTCTCACACTCACACACACACACACTCACACACTCACACTCACACACTCACACACTCACACACACTCACACACACACACTCACACTCTCTCACACACACTCACACACACACACTCACACACTCACACACTCGCGCACACACGCACACACGCACTCTCACACACACTCACACACACACACACTCACTCACACACACTCACACACTCACACTCTCTCACACACACTCACACACTCACACACTCACACACACACACTCACACACTCACACACTCACACACTCACACACTCACACTCTCTCACACACGCACACACGCACACACGCACTCTCACACTCACACACACACACACTCACACACTCACACACTCACACTCACACACTCACACACTCACACACACACACTCACACTCACACACTCACACACTCACACACTCACACACACACTCACACACTCACACACTCACACACACACACACTCACACTCACACTCACACTCACACTCACACTCACACTCACACACACACACACACACACACACACACAGTCACACACTTACACACTTACACACTCACACACACACACACACACACACTCACACACTCACACACTCACACTCTCTCACACACACTTACACACTCACACACACATACTCACACACTCACACACTCACACACTCACACACACACACACACACACACACACACACACACTCACACACTCACACACTCACACACTCTCACACTCTCACACTCTCACACACACACACACTTTCAATTGCATGTTTCCACGCAACTTTCATAAAACAATAATTAAAGAACATATTGGTTACACATAAAATAAATGTCCCTTCATAACATCCTACGGCAGTGAAATATACATTAGGGGTCCGGGGCCCACTAAAGATTCAAATGCTCCAGAATGAGTTTCCTTATTTCAGAACATTTTTGAGTAATGTAGGCTTTCAGTAGATGCATTATTTTAAGTTTTTTAAAACAAGTAAATGTAGTGAAGAACATGTTAAAGGACGATAACAATGTGTCTTTAAAATCCAATTAAAGTGCACCAATTATGACTTTTGACTGGGCCTATAGTAACGACAGACTGAGAAGATAGTGACACTTCTTTAACGCCCAACAGGAATGACCAAGGTTAAAGTGGGACTGGACGACCCATCGTCAGTGGAGTTTGTGGAAAGAAGAAGAGCAGCTTTGGAACGGTAAGAATGTGTTTGTCTGGTGAAAGTGCAATACTCAGAAGAAAGTCAAAGAAGTGAGGCTGCGTGCTTCAGGGGGAAGTCATGTTGGATAACTATATTCAAAATAACTCTGTTTATGGTCCACACACAGAGGCCTGATCCAGAGATGCACGGACAATTCTCTTTTACAGCTCTTCTTTTACACACAGTGGGATTCAGACAGTCCAGACCTTAAGGCTGCTGTTTATCAGAGAAAGTATCGGGAACTTCATACTTCAAGAAAAAACCTCCGTCTTGTAAATTAAAACTATTGTCTGTGAGTTTTGGCTCTGGTTACTCGGATCATCTAGAGCAGCAAGATGAGTAGCAGACGCATTTTGAATGGATGCATTTGGCAATTTCTGAAATATCATAATTACCCGTTTCTATTCTGCATAAAAAGAGATTAGATTTGTACAAACAACTTTTGAAAAACCTATGATTATTTTGTTTGTCGGTTCATGGGTTTATTTTAGTCTTTTTGTGTTTAAAATGTGACATTTGAACAGAATCCTATTATTAAAACGCTACTCTAATCGCAATACTAAATGTTTCTGAAACTGCAGCTCTGATCTTCCTAGAATCACCAGAAGCACACGCCGAGCAGAGCTTTGACCTCAGGCTCTGGTCAGACTCATGGAGCCACTTGAAGCTTAAGATGGAGCTAGTTTCAGCTTTGGTGCAATAGCCCATAGCCCCAAACATGCTTCAGTTCCATGGAGTACATGCTACATATACTGCATGGAGTACATGCTACATATACTGCATGGAGTACATGCTACATATACTGCATGGAGTACATGCTACATATACTGCATGGAGTACATGCTACATATACTGCATCTTTCCCCGTTTCAGGTATCTTCAGAGGATAGTGTGTCACCCCACTCTCCTGCAGGACCCGGATGTGCGCGAGTTCTTGGAGAGAGAAGATGTGAGTAATGAACACACGTGAGAGAAGTTTGTAGAGGCCTCACTACTTTACGTGGCTTGAACGATCATGAATAGTAAATCCTTGGGAACTGTTCGAAGCCTCTGTCAGTATCCATAATAATATACAATATTTGGTATTGATCTGCTCATCCCTACATCATATGAGAGGTGTAGAGCCCAGGGCCCTTATAGGTTATAGGGGGGCTCCGGGCCCTTATAGGTTATAGGGGGGCTCCGGTCCCTTATAGGGGGGCTCCGGTCTCAAACACGTCCCGTCTGGACCCTGCACCGCGTGAGCCCCTCATTCACGGAGAAGCAGCAGAGCAGCCTCCTCGTGTGTTAGAGATGAAGTGGAGTCGGCGTCTTTCTCCCCCTCCACCTCGCTCCCTCCAAACACAGAGAAGCAGAGCAGGAGCAGGAGGAGCAGCAGAGCAGGAGCAGGAGCAGAGCAGGAGGAGGAGCAGAGCAGGAGGAGGAGCAGAGCAGGATGAGGAGCAGAGCAGGATGAGGAGCAGAGCAGGATGAGGAGCAGCAGAGCAGGATGAGGAGCAGCAGAGCAGGAGGAGCAGCAGAGCAGGAGGAGGAGCAGAGCAGGAGGAGGAGCAGAGCAGGATGAGGAGCAGAGCAGGATGAGGAGCAGAGCAGGATGAGGATCAGAGCAGGAGGAGGAGCAGAGCAGGAGGAGGAGCAGACATGCAGGTTAGACACGTCTGTAGTGAATATCTGAGCTCAGCCTGATGATTAACATCAATAATTCAGGTGCAATTTAGATTGTATTAATTAGAAAACAGTAGTTATGTTTGTGTGACGTTAGTGTCTCTGGACACAGAGCCAGGCCCATGGATAGAAGTGATCCTGTCCCTGGGGCCCGGGGCCCATCCACATGTGGTTATAGAGACGGGTATAGTTTGTCTTCTTTACATTCTGTAACTTGTGACGTTCATGTGGCTCTTTGACTTTCAGCTTCCCAGAGCCATGAACACTCAGACTCTGAGCGGAGCAGGATTCCTCAAGATGATCAACAAAGCATCAGACGCAGTCAACAAGATGACCATCAAGATGAACGAGTCAGACACGGTCAGAACACACACACACACACATACACACACACACACACACACATATACACACATACACACACACACACACACACACACACACCGTGGATCAGATCTACTGGTTCTGAGGAGCACACTTGACCTTTCTTCTCTTCTCGTCTGTTCTTCAGTGGTTTGAAGACAAGTTTCAGGAGGTGGAGAGTGAGGAGCAGCAGCTGAGGAAGCTCTACGCCGTGGTGGACTCTTTGGTCAATCATCGGAAAGGTCAGCTCTTTGTCATGACATCTCAGCTTCTAGAATCCTGCAGTGTGAAGGGGGCAGCAGTGGTGATAGAGGTGGAGTTCTAGGGACTGGACCAAAACCACACGATACAGTACATACTTGACTTAAGTGTGCAGTTTATACAAGGGCACAAGGGCACAGGAGGTAAACAGGGCTTAAATTATGTAAGAACAAAAGATATAGATGGCATCACAACATTTAAATGTTTACAGTGTAAACTGTCAATGTGAGAAGTGACATTTGCTCCTGCATGAGCTGAAAACAGCTCTAGAATGTGAAAAGCAGATGAACAGGGACACTACTGCTCCGCCCAGATTTGGACTTCACACATCACACTCAGAATAAGCCGTATCGCATCACAAAATGCGATGCATTGGTCAGAAGTGTTTTTGTATCGCAGCTTTTGCGATACAAAAATGTGTGTTCAATTGTAAAACCGAAGTTAATCGATCGTCATGACGACATGACACAATGTAGGACGCTGTGTTGACATGACGAGTCCCGCTGCTGTCTCAGATCGTGAGCCTGAAAGTGGGAGGAGCCACAGTCAAATGTTTGGTTAAATGATCCTAAACAGACACGTCTTTACAGATCCTTCACCTGCCAAAATACTCATATTTACACTGCCAAGTGACACAACCTCGTTTTAAACATCAGATGGATATTTTGGGCACAGCGAATTACACTGCTCCGAATGGGCGGAGCCGAGACGAGCGCTTAGGGACCGTCATCAAAAGACAAAATCAAAAATGGAAACGTTTTAGCTGGAATGGAACGTCAAATAGAGCGGTACAATTTGAATAACACAAATACACCATGATGGTCGCCACAGCAACCTTTATTTTACCATATGAAGCTTAATACATCCTTTAAGTGAGTTTAAAGACAATTTGTAAATTAGACTCATGCTCATCTGATGATGATACGGAAGAAAGTTGTAAATAAGCCTTGGTGTTAATTAATTTGTTCAACAACTAATTTTATTTGCAACTTTTGTTTTATTTTGAAAAAATCTAAGTGGTTAACCTGTTTCCATCCACCTGCGCCCCAGAGAGCATGATGACCTCTTTGACTTATAAGATGGTGTTTGGCATCGATCTTTTCTTCAGACTGTTACCTACAGAATGAGACCATCCACCAATTTTTCTGTCCACGGGTTTGTTTTTTACAGCCTCCGGGGAAAAAATGTGCCGCTTCCGACATGCGCATCCATCTTGTTTTTAGCCACATAGCTAATGCTAACGGTGACGTAGACGACTTTGATTGACATATTATTTTAGCCAATAAGAATAGCTTTAGAATGCAGGGCGGGACTAAGGGTTTATTCACACAGAATCCTCTGTATTCATGTGCGTAAAGACAGTCCCAAGACCCAAGATTTTTGGGCAGGAGGCGACTAGATTTTACGCATCACGTTTTCTGATTTTATTAGCCTTTTGAACGCGCATTTTGTTATATGTATTATTATACCAATACAAAAATAAAATAAAAATATTATAATTTTAATTTTTTCACCTCTATATGGGAAATTCATGGGTAAACTCATATTTACACATTTTCACATACATTGTTTTTAGCAGTTATAATAGATATTAGTGGCCTACAAAACATCAAAATGTATGTTTCATGATCATAGAGGAGCTAAAATTGTAATAAAACAGTTTGGCACAGTTGGCACATATTTGGATCACTTGTTCTGCACCAAAATGCCTGTTCCTAGAGATCTGAAACTTTACACAGTTGTTGTTATGACAACAGCATGTGCAGTGAACAGCATAAACACACAATGAAGTATGTCCTGCTCAGGACCATTACAAATGGACAATATTCAGGCGAGACTAAAAAAAAGGATGTTTTGTTTATGTTTGGGCCTCTGTAGTGTAAGTTCTGAAGCGCTGACAGTGTGTCATGTGCACATCTGCAGAAACTAGAAGGCCTAAGCTTTCTAATGATGCATCACACTTGCATGTGGAACATAAGATCCTCTTTTAATAAGCAATGCCATGTGGGTCTGACCAGTGTGCACAGGGCCAAAGAGGTGGATGGAAACAGGTCAAAAGTTAATTTGTTAAGAGTTAAAAAAAAAATAGAATATTTACAAATACACTTGAAATAAATAATCTTGTTGCATCAATGGAAAATATTGATTATTAGTCATATTTGTGTTTTGCTATGCATATTATCAAATTGCTGTACAAATTTGAAAAAATGAACAGATTGTTTAGCAGCTGCTACAAGAGAAAACCCTTCATCTGAGCCCTGCACTCGCTCTTTAAAGAACATGTTTCTCAGTCTGTTGAGTGAAATGAATTGTAGTGATGTGAGCTGAAATGTCCTTTATCTCCCCCAGCCGTTCTCAAACAAAGCTCTGCAACAACACAGAAACCCATGTGTTTCCATTGTGCCGTTGAAAGTTCATTTGAGCAAAAACAAAGCTCAAATGAGCAAAATGAAGAAATCCATTGTCAGTTGAGCTGTTTGAGTGGTAACGCTGAGGGTGGACGAGCTGCTGCCTCCATCAGCCGTGTGACCGTCGTGTGACCGCCGCTGACCCGTCCTGTTCCCACAGAGCTGTGCATGAACACGGCGGTGTTTGCTAAAAGCATGGCCATGCTGGGGAACTCTGAGGACAACACGGCCCTGTCCCGGGCTCTGTCCCAGCTTGCAGAGGTGGAGGACAAGATGGAGCAGCTGCACCAGGAGCAGGCCGCCAACGACTTCTTTGTGCTGGGAGAGCTGCTGTCCGACTACATCCGCCTGGTGGGGGCTGTGCGGGTAAGGACTTAAAGCTGCACCATGGAACCTTTCTGGTGCAGGGCTCGCCACCAAGGTACCGGACTATAAGCCGCTACTTTTTTCACACGTACAAGCACAGGAGCAGAGCCAGACGTGGAGGAAGAGATGTTTAAGTTTCAAAATGCGGTTTTTTATGTTCAAATCCGACCCATATTCACTGAGATCTAAGTCGAGGGAACTGAATTTAGATTCACATGGAGCATCTTCTGCCCACCAGAGGGCACACCAACGTCCAAGGGAGGTTTTAGAAAAGCGCTCGTGCTCATACTTGCAATGAAAATATTTGAAGTTGTAAAATGAAATCGCAATTCAGAAATGTTAGTCACAAGTAGAGCTGCAGCGTTAGCTGCAGCGTTAGCACGCCACTTATCAAGCCATTATTTCTATTGTATACTAAGACTTTTTAGGTACATTTTCAACCAAATGAAGGTTGAAATAATGGTAAAAGTTTCTTGAAACAGAATAATTATCAATAAAGTGTATTATAGAATAACAATGATCAAAATTATGATCTAGTCAGTTGACAACAATAAAGCATTATGTTTGTCTAAGTCTGCCACAAGGAGTGATGCGTTGTGTGTGTGCTTCAGGGTTGTTTGACCAGCGTGTGAGGGCGTGGCAGAGGTGGCAGGATGTGATGCGTTGTGTGTGTGATTCAGGGTTGTTTGACCAGCGTGTGAGGGCGTGGCAGAGGTGGCAGGATGTGATGCGTTGTGTGTGTGATTCAGGGTTGTTTGACCAGCGTGTGAGGGCGTGGCAGAGGTGGCAGAATGTGATGCGTTGTGTGTGTGATTCAGGGTTGTTTTGACCAGCGTGTGAGGGCGTGGCAGAGGTGGCAGGAGGCTCAGAGCACACTACAGAAGAAGAGAGAGGCCGAGGCCAAACTGCTGTGGGCCAACAAGCCGGACAAATTGCAGCAAGCTAAAGAGGACATCACCGAGGTAACGGCTCCACATGCTCACTTCACGCGTGTTACCATAGCAACAAACCATTTCAAACTACATATAATATCTTTCATGAATTAACTTAAGTCCTAAGAATGTCACCAAGCCGAAACTTTTTAAAATCATAACTTTTCATATCGCTTTTGAATTCATTTTATATTCTGCAAATGATAAGGGTCATTCTGCCACATCTGTGCCTTTATGTCCTCGGCCCCAGGGGCACAGTCATGATGTTTCTATTACAGAGTTAAAGCAACTAAGCTATTTTAAGTGATTATTATAAATGAATAATCACAAACGTGTGCTTTTGGGCCCGTCCCAGCGTCTGAAGGCGGGGCGTCTGAAGGCGTGGCGTCTGAAGGCGGGGCGTCTGAAGGCGTGGCGTCTGAAGGCGTGGCGTCTGAAGGCGTGGCCCTTAGACACGTGTGATCATTGTCACCTTGGCTCCAGACAAAGCTTAAACTTTCTGCTGAGCTCATTGGGTTAAGCTCTGGTGATGTGTGAGAGACACAGGAGCATTTACAGGTGTATTTAGTCACACTTGAAACAAAGGCGAGCTCCATCCTCTCCCTGTGACCCCCCCTGTGACCCCACCTGTGACCCCCCTGTGACTCCCCCTGTGACCCCGCCTGTGACCCCGGCTGTGACCCCACCTGTGACCCCCCTGTGACCCCCCTGTGACCCTCCCTGTGACCCTCCCTGTGACCCTGCCTGTGACCCCGCCTGTGACACTCCCTGTGACCCCCCTGTGACCCCCCCCTGTGACCCTGCCTGTGACCCTCCCTGTGACCCCGCCTGTGACCCTCCCTGTGACCCCGCCTGTGACCCCACCTGTGACCCCGCCTGTGACACTCCCTGTGACCCTCCCTGTGACCCCCCCTGTGACCCCCCTGTGACCCCGCCTGTGACCCCCCCTGTGACCCTGCCTGTGACCCCCCTGTGACCCTGCCTGTGACACTCCCTGTGACCCTCCCTGTGACCCCCCCCTGTGACCCCACCTGTGACCCCCCCTGTGACCCTGCCTGTGACCCCCCTGTGACCCCACCTGTGACCCTGCCTGATCTCAGGTCTGTTCTCGGCTCGTGGAGCGTTCAAGTCGGCTCCAGGTTCCAGGCTGTTTCTCGTCCTGGGCTTGAACGAGTCCAGTAAGAGTCAGAACAGCCTTTTCCCTCGACCTGAACAAGAAACCGCTCTGTCTCTCCTAGTTTACCTCTGTTCTTTACACAGATTCAACTCATCTGGCATGCATTGGCTAAATTGTTCAAAAATGTACTGGAACAGGAAGTCGATGGTCCTGGTACTTCCATTTCCCATCAATATTGCAGTTTACAATGAACAAAAGGTCAAATACTGACCTTATGTTACAGCCCAATTCTGCCTTCAGTGCAGTACAAGACAAGACACATTGGACAAATCCTGAACATAGGAATGATGTTGTATCTGTCCTGTGTGTGTTGTGTGTCTCATGTGTGTGTTGTGTGTCCTGTGTGTGTTGTGTGTCATGTGTGTGTTGTGTGTGTTGTGTGTCTCATGTGTGTGTTGTGTGTCCTGAGTGTGTTGTGTGTCATGTGTGTGTTGTGTGTGTTGTGTGTCTCATGTGTGTGTTGTGTGTCTCGTGTGTGTTGTGTCTCATGTGTGTTGTGTGTCTCGTGTGTGTTGTGTCTCATGTGTGTTGTGTGTCTCGTGTGTGTTGTGTGTCTCATGTGTGTGTTGTGTGTCTCATGTGTGTGTTGTGTGTCTCGTGTGTGTTGTGTGTCTCATGTGTGTTGTGTGTCTCATGTGTGTTGTGTGTCTCATGTGTGTGTTGTGTGTCTCATGTGTGTGTTGTGTGTCTCATGTGTGTTGTGTGTCTCATGTGTGTGTCTCATGTGTGTGTCTCATGTGTGTGTTGTGTGTCCTGTGTGTGTTGTGTGTCCTGTGTGTGTTGTGTCTCATGTGTGTCCTGTGTGTGTTGTGTCTCGTGTGTGTTGTGTGTCCTGTGTGTGTTGTGTCTCATGTGTGTGTTGTGTATGTTGTCTCATGTGTATTGTCTCATGTGTGTGTTGTGTGTGTTGTCTCATGTGTGTTGTCTCATGTGTGCTGTGTCATGTGTGTTGTGTGTCTCATGTGTGTGTTGTGTCTCATGTGTGTTGTGTGTCTCATGTGTGTGTTTGTCTCATGTGTCATGTGTGTGTTGTGTGTTGTCTCATGTGTGTGTTGTCTCATGTGTGTGTTTGTCTCATGTGTCATGTGTGTGTTGTGTGTTGTCTCATGTGTGTTGTGTGTCTCATGTGTGTGTTTGTCTCATGTGTCATGTGTGTGTTGTGTGTTGTCTCATGTGTGTGTTTGTCTCATGTGTCATGTGTGTGTTGTGTGTTGTCTCATGTGTGTGTTGTCTCATGTGTGTGTTGTCTCATGTGTGTTGTCTCATGTGTGTTGTGTGTCTCATGTGTGTTGTGTGTCTCATGTGTGTGTTGTGTCATGTGTGTTGTGTGTCTCATGTGTGTTGTGTGTCTCATGTGTGTGTTGTGTCTCATGTGTGTTGTGTGTCATGTGTGTGTTTGTCTCATGTGTCATGTGTGTGTGTGTCATGTGTGTGTTGTGTGTGTTGTCTCATGTGTGTGTTGTGTGTGTTGTCTCATGTGTGTTGTGTGTCTCATGTGTGTGTTGTGTCTCATGTGTGTTGTGTGTCTCATGTGTGTGTTTGTCTCATGTGTCATGTGTGTGTGTGTCATGTGTGTGTTGTGTGTGTTGTCTCATGTGTGTGTTGTGTGTGTTGTCTCATGTGTGTTGTGTGTCTCATGTGTGTGTTGTGTGTGTTGTCTCATGTGTGTTGTGTGTCTCATGTGTGTGTTGTGTGTCTCATGTGTGTTGTGTGTCTCATGTGTGTGTTGTGTGTGTTGTCTCATGTGTGTTGTGTGTCTCATGTGTGTGTTGTGTGTCTCATGTGTGTGTTGTGTGTGTTGTCTCATGTGTGTTGTGTGTCTCATGTGTGTGTTGTGTGTGTTGTCTCATGTGTGTTGTGTGTCTCATGTGTGTGTTGTGTGTGTTGTCTCATGTGTGTTGTGTGTCTCATGTGTGTTGTGTGTCTCATGTGTGTGTTGTGTGTCTCATGTGTGTGTTGTGTGTGTTGTCTCATGTGTGTGTTGTGTGTGTTGTCTCATGTGTGTGTTGTGTGTGTTGTCTCATGTGTGTGTTGTGTGTGTTGTCTCATGTGTGTGTTGTGTGTCTCATGTGTGTGTTGTGTGTCTCATGTGTGTGTTGTGTGTGTTGTCTCATGTGTGTGTTGTGTGTGTTGTCTCATGTGTGTGTTGTGTGTCTCATGTGTGTGTTGTGTGTCTCATGTGTGTGTTGTGTGTGCAGTGGGAGTCCAGAGTCACCCAGTATGAGAGGGACTTTGACAGGATGGGCGTGACCGTGCGTAAAGAGGTTCTCAGATTTGAGGTAAGAGTTGTGGCTCCGCCTCCCAAAGGAGCGCCACGTGACAGATTTCACTTTTGTCTCTGCAGAAGGAGAAAGTGAAGGACTTCAGGAACCAGATCATCAGATACGTGGAGTCCATGTTGCTGTCTGAACAAAGGGTAATCCTTCGAGTACTTTTCACGTTTTCAATTTCATTCTCCAAAAGAATCCGACCATGTTTATGAGTTCAATGTGTCAAGGAGGCCAAAGAGTTAGAAGTAAGGCTGAGCAAAATAATATGTCTGTTTGCCATAACCCGACCGACCCGATATGAAACTAGCCGACTGAAAAAAAAATATCAGCATTTTGTTGAAAAAACGTCAAAATAAAAGATTTTGACGTTTTTTGGACAGGACCACGTCGATTGAAATATCTTAAAATCGTGAGATTTAGTCTCCCGATCGGGTTGATAGAGACGTTTTCCGTCATTGACTGTTGAAGCCTGACCCCTGGTGGTCACTCCGACTCAAAAAATGACAAAATTTTGATCTTTTTTTTTTGCCTTAAAAAAATTAATATTTGCCTACCGTCCGACCCGCTTGAAAAATGTTGACTCGGGTTACAGCAAACATTTATTTGGGGCAGCCTAACGTGTATATTTTAGTTACTGCTTTTAGAATATGATAAACAGACCTTTGGAGCTTTAGTTGAAAAGATCATCCACTAAATCATTATCAATGATGATTCATTAAAAAATAATACATTAGTCTGCCCCAAATAAATTGTGTTGGTAAATTCTTATTTTCTTTAATTTGAAGGCAAAAAACAGTCCAGGGGTCAGGCTTCAACGGTCCAGGGGTCAGGCTTCAACGGTCCAGGGGTCAGGCTTCAACGGTCCAGGGGTCAGAGGCTTCAACGGTCCAGGGGTCAGAGGCTTCAACAGTCCAGGGGTCAGGCTTCAACAGTCCAGGGGTCGGGCTTCAACAGTCCAGGGGTCAGGCTTCAACGGTCCAGGGGTCAGGCTTCAACGGTCCAGGGGTCAGGCTTCAACAGTCCAGGGGTCAGGCTTCAACAGTCCAGGGGTCGGGCTTCAACAGTCCAGGGGTCGGGCTTCAACAGTCCAGGGGTCGGGCTTCAACAGTCCAGGGGTCAGGCTTCAACAGTCCAGGGGTCAGGCTTCAACACAGTCCAGGGGTCAGGCTTCAACACAGTCCAGGGGTCAGGCTTCAACGGTCCAGGGGTCAGGCTTCAACGGTCCAGGGGTCAGGCTTCAACGGTCCAGGGGTCAGAGGCTTCAACGGTCCAGGGGTCAGAGGCTTCAACGGTCCAGGGGTCAGAGGCTTCAACGGTCCAGGGGTCAGAGGCTTCAACGCTCCAGGGGTCAGGCTTCAACAGTCCAGGGGTCAGGCTTCAACAGTCCAGGGGTCGGGCTTCAACAGTCCAGGGGTCAGGCTTCAACAGTCCAGGGGTCAGGCTTCAACAGTCCAGGGGTCAGGCTTCAACACAGTCCAGGGGTCAGGCTTCAACACAGTCCAGGGGTCAGGCTTCAACACAGTCCAGGGGTCAGGCTTCAACACAGTCCAGGGGTCAGGCTTCAACACAGTCCAGGGGTCAGGCTTCAACGGTCCAGGGGTCAGGCTTCAACGGTCCAGGGGTCAGGCTTCAACGGTCCAGGGGTCAGAGGCTTCAACGGTCCAGGGGTCAGAGGCTTCAACGGTCCAGGGGTCAGAGGCTTCAACGGTCCAGGGGTCAGAGGCTTCAACGGTCCAGGGGTCAGGCTTCAACGCTCCAGGGGTCAGGCTTCAACGCTCCAGGGGTCAGGCTTCAACGGTCCAGGGGTCAGGCTTCAACAGTCCAGGGGTCGGGCTTCAACAGTCCAGGGGTCAGGCTTCAACAGTCCAGGGGTCGGGCTTCAACAGTCCAGGGGTCAGGCTTCAACACAGTCCAGGGGTCAGGCTTCAACACAGTCCAGGGGTCAGGCTTCAACACAGTACAGGGGTCAGGCTTCAACACAGTCCAGGGGTCAGGCTTCAACACAGTCCAGGGGTCAGGCTTCAACGGTCCAGGGGTCAGGCTTCAACGGTCCAGGGGTCAGGCTTCAACGGTCCAGGGGTCAGGCTTCAACAGTCCAGGGGTCGGGCTTCAACGGTCAATGACGGAAAACGACTTTTATTTTGGTAGCGAAGGCTAGCGGGGGGAACATGCGGGGGACACGGGCGCCGCCATGTTTGTTGTGATGACGCTGCTGGGCGTGTTTCAATCCCAGAATGCATTGCGCAAGTCAAATTTAAATCACGCCGCACCATGATAGAGAACGGCATGAGCAATGGCGAGGGCAGTGGCGCTGACAAAGGCAAACCAACTTGTAGAAGGAAATATAGGTTTCCTCCTGCATGTTATGTGCCACAGACGCATATGGAGGACCGAAAATGAAGTCGCACATGTGTTGCGCAATGCATTATTTGTCCTTTGAGATGAAAGATAGGTTTACCAGCGCTATTTGACATGGCACTTTAGGAAAGACCAGTCGGTGAGTCGGCGAAATAATTAAAAAATAAGATAATTTGGCGTTTTTTTTAATGCTGATATTTTTTTGGGAGTGTCTACAGAGCCGCGGCCAAAACTGCCATGGTAATTTTGTGCCACGCCTCCTGAAACTGCTGCGCTATTAGACCGCGCCGTTTTAGACTGCGCCGAGTTAAGGTTAGGGTTAGGGTTAAGGTCAGGGTTAGGGTTACGGTCAGGGTTAGGGTTAAGGTTAGCCATGAGGCTATATGGCAGTGCCGCGGTTCCTGAAACTGCGGGTTAGGGTTAAAGGTGGTATGGACGATTTTTTTTCAGCAAATTTTTTATCATATTTCCTCGTGGCGTGGATAAATCATTAGTCCTGCCACGTATCAGTCATAAAACGCACCTACCGCTCACCTGCAGCCTCGTCAGGCTCGTCCCCACGTTTCCACGTGCCTAAGCGCATGGATCTATCATAATATAGTTCCCTCAGTGTACGGGGCAAAATGAAGACTTCGAGCTGACGCAGAAGTGGACAGAAATCTACGGGAGACGAGCGATGATGCGCTCCGTTGCGCTAATAAACAAACGCACGTGTGTGTTGTATCAGTCCACACGGGGGAGTGGCATGTGCACTTCCGCTTGCGTTCTCAAATCGCCGAAAAATCTTCCATACCGCCTTTAAGGTTAGGGTTAGGGTTAAGGTCAGGGTTAAGGTTAGCCATGAGGCTATATGGCTGTGTTCCTGAAACTGCTGGGCCATTTGACCGCGAGCCGCTGCCATTTTTTTCTTCAGTCGGCTAGTTTTATACCGAGTCGGTCGGGTTATGACAAACAGACATATTATTTTGCTCAGCCATGTTAAAATATTTTATTACCGGTAATAATTTTGCATCGTTGGTTGTTTTTGTGTCTTTTTCTTGACTTGTTTGCATTACTAAGCCTTTTAGATCAATACTGAGGTTTACAATGAACAAAATGTAAAATAATCATCTGCTCATGTTATAGTCCAATACATTCAGTACACTGCAGTCAAAGGTCATTCACACTGCAGTCAAAGGTCATGCAGTCAAAGGTCATTCACACTGCAGTCAAAGGTCATACACACAGGTCATTCACACTGCAGTCAAAGGTCATTCACACTGCAGTCAAAGGTCATGCAGTCAAAGGTCATTCACACTGGAGCCAAAGGTCATTCACACTGCAGTCAAAGGTCATGCAGTCAAAGGTCATTCACACTGCAGTCAAAGGTCATTCACACTGCAGTCAAAGGTCATTCACACTGCAGTCAAAGGTCATTCACACTGCAGTCAAAGGTCATCCAATCAATGCAAATGAAGCTTCAGAATGAAAAGCATTTCATGGTAGTTTTTCCCTCTTCTTCTTCTGCAGCTCATAAAGTTCTGGGAGGCGTTCCTTCCTGAGGCAAAAGCCATCGCCTGATGAGGACGAGGCTTCTCCACGACCTTTACTGCCTTTTGAACTCTTGACCTCTCCTCGTGGAGCTGAGAGGACCATTTCAACCACACGCAAAACTTCCATTCCCTCTTCTGTCCCATTTAACCATATTTGAACATGCATTACTTTTCTAAACTGCCCTGTGACCTGAGTTCAACAGTCACTTTTAAAGACTTGAAGGAGGATGTGTGAGGGTTGCCACGGCGATGGTGCCACGTGTATTTATGTTGCTTTGTTTAAAATGGCGTATGAAATGTACTGCCTGGACTCACATGTCGGAATTTACACTAGAAATAGACTTATGCATTCCAATTCCGCTCAACGATGCACTCGTGATGCACTAATGTACAAATGTTCTTTTATGTCATCCAATGTAACAATGACACGTTTACACAGGTTATTAAAGCTGCACTCTGTCACTTTTCTGCTGGACTTTGCATGGAGATTCTGCTTGTAACGCGCTCGTCTCATGGAGTTGGACACGTTTAATGCCAGTCTAGGGAACTTTCTTGAGTAGACAACGCAATAACATCTCCATGGAGACGACAAGATCCGTCAGAAAAGTTCCATAGTGCACCTTTAAAGTCCTGAGGTCAAAAATATGGTCAGAAAGTTTCAAAAAAATACAATGAAGTTGAAGTGGAGGATCCGTTACTTGTATTTTCTATGACGATGTTATTTTCACTGTCAGTCTTCATTCCTATTGGCTGGTGAGGGTTAGGAGGAGGAGCCATGACTTTTCTATTGTCCAATGAAACGCTGCCGAATGTTTACGTTACCACTGACTTGTCAAGTATTTCCCATCATCGTTTGTTCCTCATAAACATTGTAAAACACTCGCATTATAATACTAACCTTTATTTTTCAGACTCTGCATTTGTTACTGAGTCTGTCATATTTGTGTAAAAATGTGCTTTATTTTTGTAACACTGCATTAGCACTTGTCCCCTGGAAACGCTTTAAAGGCAGATGTACAAATAAATACAGTTGGATAAACTTTGTGAATGTGTTTGACATGAAAATATTCTGCTAAATCAACTTTAATGAGCTTTTAATCTTGTAGAAAAAGCTTCAGTTGTTTCATCTGGACTCAGTTAGAAAAAAAAATAGACGTTTCGACTTCATCCAAGAGTCATTGTCAATAAAAGAATTTAGGTCGAGAACTCCGATATTTATACTATTCTGTGGTAAGTCCAGCCCATTGGGAGGAGCCTTCCTGAAGAGGAAAGTTGTTTGTTACAACAGAAACTTACCCTCTTGGTATCTACCGAGCCTATTCAACCCTTTAATGGGCTCTTAGTCTCCCCTTTGTCTTTGTGAGACCCTGGCTCACCCTGAGTACCTGATTAACATCTAAATGTCCTGGTCCTCTACCTCTCCAGGGGTTCAGGATCCCATTGTAGACTACAGGAAGATTGAATCTTAGCCCTCCATTCCTGTTTAAAGAAGGTCTTTCTTTTTTAACAAAAATAGCTTCCTTAACTCCTCTTTCAAACCCTCTTTTCTCCTGCCTTAAACCTTCACCTCACCGTCTTCAAACGAGTGATTAGAGGCTTCAAGATGGAGATGCACGGCACTCTGAGGTCCTGAACTTGTATTTCTTCTGTGCTGATAGAGCCTCTTGTGTAGAGGCTGTTTAGTCTCACTATGTAACGTTCTTTAAAACTTTCTTCACTGCATTGGATCGAATAAACTACATTGCTCTGTTTTTGAGTCGGCAACTTGTCCTTAGGATGAACCAGTTTTTGTCTTAAAGTGTTTCCTGGTTTAAAATAAACAGGGACTTCATGTTGTCTAAAAATTCTCTGCAGTTTTTCCGACAGGCCAGACACATAAGGGATAGAAACACTCTTCCTTCTCTGTTCTGTTTCCCTTTTGTCCTGCTTCTTGGTTCTCTTCACTCTGTTTTTAAAGACTCCAAATAGAAGTATATAGGAAACCTACACACACGGACCAGTATCTGCTCTTTGGTTCCAACCACCCACTACAGCACAAGCTGGGTGTGATCAGAACCTTACAACACAGAGCTCAAGGTGTGCCCACCAGCTCAGAGGGCAAGAAGAAAGAGGAAAAACATGTCTGAAATGCCCTCTCAGCCTGTGGTTACCCCGCTTGGGCTCTCAACAGAGTGAAGAGAACCAAGAAGCAGGACAAAAGGGAAACTGAACAGAGAAGGAAGAGTGTTTCTATCCCTTATGTGTCTGGCCTGTCGGAAAAAACTGCAGAGAATTTTGAGACAACACGAAGTCCCTGTTTATTTTAAACCAGGCAACACTTTAAGACAAAAACTGGTTCATCCTAAGGACAAGTTGCCGACTCAAAAACAGAGCAATGTAGTTTATTCTGTCCAATGCAGTGAAGAAAGCTGTAAAGAACGGTACATAGGTGAGACAAAACAGCCTCTACACAAGAGGCTTTATCAGCACAGAAGAAATACTAGTTCAGGACCTCAGAGTGCCGTGCATCTCCATCTTGAAGCCTCTAATCACTCGTTTGAAGACGGTGATGTGAAGGTTTTAAGCAGGAGAAAAGATGGTCTGAAAGAGGAGTCAAGGAAGCTATTTTTGTTAAAAAAGAAAAGACCTTCTTTAAACAGGAATGGAGGGCTAAGGTTTAATCTTCCTGGTATCTATAATGGTATACTGAACCCCTGGAGAGGTAGAGGACCAGGACCAGGACATTTAGATGCTAATCAGGTACTCAGGGTGAGCCAGGGTCTCACAAAGACAAAGGGGAGACTAAGAGCCCATTAAAAGGGTTGAATAGGCTCGGTAGATACCAAGAGGGTAAGTTTCTGTTGTAACTAACAACTTTCCTCTTCAGGAAGGCTCCTCCCAATGGGCTGGACGTACCACAGAATAGTATACAGGACCGTGTGTGACATGCATCCCGCTGGTGCACAGGACCGTGTGTGACATGCATCCCGCTGGTGCACAGGACCATGTGTGACATGCATCCCGCTGGTGCACAGGACCATGTGTGACATGCATCCCGCTGGTGCACAGGACCGTGTGTGACATGCATCCCGCTGGTGCACAGGACCGTGTGTGACATGCATCCCGCTGGTGCACAGGACCATGTGTGACCCGCTGGTGCACAGGACCGTGTGTGGCATGCATCCCGCTGGTGCACAGGACCGTGTGTGACATGCATCCCGCTGGTGCACAGGACCGTGTGTGACATGCATTCGCTGGTGCACAGGACCATGTGTGACATGCATCCCGCTGGTACACAGGACAATGTGTGACCCGCTGGTGCACAACACCATGTGTGACCCGCTGGTGCACAGTACCATGTGTGACCCGCTGGTGCACAGGACCATGTGCGACATGCATCCCGCTGGTGCACAGGACCATGTGTGACATGCATCCCGCTGGTGCACAGGACCGTGTGTGACATGCATCCCGCTGGTGCACAGGACCGTGTGTGACATGCATTCGCTGGTGCACAGGACCATGTGTGACATGCATCCCGCTGGTACACAGGACAATGTGTGACCCGCTGGTGCACAACACCATGTGTGACCCGCTGGTGCACAGTACCATGTGTGACCCGCTGGTGCACAGGACCATGTGCGACATGCATCCCGCTGGTGCACAGGACCATGTGTGACATGCATCCCGCTGGTGCACAGGACCGTGTGTGACATGCATCCCGCTGGTGCACAGGACCGTGTGTGACATGCATCCCGCTGGTACACAGGACCGTGTGTGACATGCATCCCGCTGGTGCACAGGACCATGTGTGACCCGCTGGTGCACAGAACCGTGTGTGGCATGCATCCCGCTGGTGCACAGGACCGTGTGTGACATGCATCCCGCTGGTGCACAGGACCATGTGTGACATGCATCCCGCTGGTGCACAGGACCGTGTGTGACATGCATCCCGCTGGTGCACAGGACCGTGTGTGACATGCATCCCGCTGGTGCACAGGACCGTGTGACATGCATCCCGCTGGTGCACAGGACCATGTGTGACCCGCTGGTGCACAGGACCGTGTGTGGCATGCATCCCGCTGGTGCACAGGACCGTGTGTGACATGCATCCCGCTGGTACACAGGACCGTGTGTGACATGCATCCCGCTGGTGCACAGGACCGTGTGTGACATGCATCCCGCTGGTGCACAGGACCGTGTGTGACATGCATCCCGCTGGTACACAGGACCGTGTGTGACATGCATCCCGCTGGTGCACAGGACCGTGTGTGACATGCATCCCGCTGGTGCAAAGGACCATGTGTGACCCGCTGGAGCAGAGAACCATGTGTGGCATGCATCCCGCTGGTGCACAGGACCGTGTGTGACATGCATCCCGCTGGTGCACAGGACCATGTGTGACAAGCATCCCGCTGGTGCACAGGACCATGTGTGACATGCATCCCACTGGTGCACAGGACCATGTGTGACATGCATCCCGCTGGTGCACAGGACCATGTGTGACATGCATCCCGCTGGTGCACAGGACCGTGTGTGACATGCATCCCGCTGGTGCACAGGACCGTGTATGACATGCATCCCGCTGGTGCACAGGACCGTGTGTGACATGCATCCCGCTGGTGCACAGGACCATGTGTGACATGCATCCCGCTGGTACACAGGACCATGTGTGACCCGCTGGTGCACAACACCATGTGTGACCCGCTGGTGCACAGGACCATGTGTAACCCGCTGGTGCACAGGACCATGTGCGACATGCATCCCGCTGGTGCACAGGACCATGTGTGACATGCATCCCGCTGGTCCACAGGACCGCGTGTGACATGCATCCCGCTGGTGCACAAGACCATGTGTGACATGCATCCCGCTGGTGCACAGGACCATGTGTGACCCGCTGGTGCACAGGACCATGTGTGACCCGCTGGTGCACAGGACCATCTGTGACCCGCCGGTGCACAGGACCATGTGCGACATGCATCCCGCTGGTGCACAGGACCATGTGTGACCCGCTGGTGCACAGGACCATGTGTGACCCGCTGGTGCACAGGACCATGTGCGACATGCATCCCGCTGGTGCACAGGACCGTGTGTGACATGCATCCCGCTGGTGCACAGGACCATGTGTGACATGCATCCCGCTGGTGCACAGGACCATGTGTGACATGCATCCCGCTGGTGCACAGGACCATGTGTGACATGCATCCCGCTGGTGCACAGGACCATGTGTGACATGCATCCCGCTGGTGCACAGGACCATGTGTGACATGCATCCCGCTGGTGCACAGGACCATGTCTGACATGCATCCCGCTGGTGCACAGGACCGTGTGTGACATGCATCTCGCTGGTGCACAGGACCATGTGTGACCCGCTGGTGCACAGGACCGTGTGTGGCATGCATCCCGCTGGTGCACAGGACCGTGTGTGACATGCATCCCGCTGGTGCACAGGACCGTGTGTGACATGCATCCCGCTGGTGCACAGGACCATGTGTGACATGCATCCCGCTGGTGCACAGGACCGTGTGTGACATGCATCCCGCTGGTGCACAGGACCGTGTGTGACATGCATCCCGCTGGTGCACAGGACCATGTGTGACGCGCTGGTGCACAGGACCGTGTGTGGCATGCATCCCGCTGGTGCACAGGACCATGTGTGACATGCATCCCGCTGGTCCACAGGACCGCGTGTGACATGCATCCCGCTGGTGCACAAGACCATGTGTGACATGCATCCCGCTGGTGCACAGGACCATGTGTGACCCGCTGGTGCACAGGACCATGTGTGACCCGCTGGTGCACAGGACCATCTGTGACCCGCCGGTGCACAGGACCATGTGCGACATGCATCCCGCTGGTGCACAGGACCATGTGTGACCCGCTGGTGCACAGGACCATGTGTGACCCGCTGGTGCACAGGACCATGTGCGACATGCATCCCGCTGGTGCACAGGACCGTGTGTGACATGCATCCCGCTGGTGCACAGGACCATGTGTGACATGCATCCCGCTGGTGCACAGGACCATGTGTGACATGCATCCCGCTGGTGCACAGGACCATGTGTGACATGCATCCCGCTGGTGCACAGGACCATGTGTGACATGCATCCCGCTGGTGCACAGGACCATGTGTGACATGCATCCCGCTGGTGCACAGGACCATGTCTGACATGCATCCCGCTGGTGCACAGGACCGTGTGTGACATGCATCTCGCTGGTGCACAGGACCATGTGTGACCCGCTGGTGCACAGGACCGTGTGTGGCATGCATCCCGCTGGTGCACAGGACCGTGTGTGACATGCATCCCGCTGGTGCACAGGACCGTGTGTGACATGCATCCCGCTGGTGCACAGGACCATGTGTGACATGCATCCCGCTGGTGCACAGGACCGTGTGTGACATGCATCCCGCTGGTGCACAGGACCGTGTGTGACATGCATCCCGCTGGTGCACAGGACCATGTGTGACCCGCTGGTGCACAGGACCGTGTGTGGCATGCATCCCGCTGGTGCACAGGACCGTGTGTTACATGCATCCCGCTGGTGCACAGGACCTTGTGTGACATGCATCCCGCTGGTGCACAGGACCGTGTGTGACATGCATCCCGCTGGTGCACAGGACCGTGTGTGACATGCATCCCGCTGGTACACAGGACCGTGTGTGACATGCATCCCGCTGGTGCACAGGACCGTGTGTGACATGCATCCCGCTGGTGCACAGGACCATGTGTGACCCGCTGGTGCAGAGAACCATGTGTGGCATGCATCCCGCTGGTGCACAGGACCGTGTGTGACATGCATCCCGCTGGTGCACAGGACCATGTGTGACAAGCATCCCGCTGGTGCACAGGACCATGTGTGACATGCATCCCACTGGTGCACAGGACCGTGTGTGACATGCATCCCGCTGGTGGACAGGACCGTGTGTGACATGCATCCCGCTGGTGCACAGGACCGTGTGTGACATGCATTCGCTGGTGCACAGGACCATGTGTGACATGCATCCCGCTGGTACACAGGACAATGTGTGACCCGCTGGTGCACAACACCATGTGTGACCCGCTGGTGCACAGGACCGTGTGTGACATGCATCCCGCTGGTGCACAGGACCGTGTGTGACATGCATCCCGCTGGTGCACAGGACCGTGTGTGACATGCATCCCGCTGGTGCACAGGACCATGTGTGACATGCATCCCGCTGGTACACAGGACCATGTGTGACCCGCTGGTGCACAACACCATGTGTGACCCGCTGGTGCACAGGACCATGTGTAACCCGCTGGTGCACAGGACCATGTGCGACATGCATCCCGCTGGTGCACAGGACCATGTGTGACATGCATCCCGCTGGTCCACAGGACCGCGTGTGACATGCATCCCGCTGGTGCACAAGACCATGTGTGACATGCATCCCGCTGGTGCACAGGACCATGTGTGACCCGCTGGTGCACAGGACCATGTGTGACCCGCTGGTGCACAGGACCATCTGTGACCCGCCGGTGCACAGGACCATGTGCGACATGCATCCCGCTGGTGCACAGGACCATGTGTGACCCGCTGGTGCACAGGACCATGTGTGACCCGCTGGTGCACAGGACCATGTGCGACATGCATCCCGCTGGTGCACAGGACCGTGTGTGACATGCATCCCGCTGGTGCACAGGACCATGTGTGACATGCATCCCGCTGGTGCACAGGACCATGTGTGACATGCATCCCGCTGGTGCACAGGACCATGTGTGACATGCATCCCGCTGGTGCACAGGACCATGTGTGACATGCATCCCGCTGGTGCACAGGACCATGTGTGACATGCATCCCGCTGGTGCACAGGACCATGTCTGACATGCATCCCGCTGGTGCACAGGACCGTGTGTGACATGCATCTCGCTGGTGCACAGGACCATGTGTGACCCGCTGGTGCACAGGACCGTGTGTGGCATGCATCCCGCTGGTGCACAGGACCGTGTGTGACATGCATCCCGCTGGTGCACAGGACCGTGTGTGACATGCATCCCGCTGGTGCACAGGACCATGTGTGACATGCATCCCGCTGGTGCACAGGACCGTGTGTGACATGCATCCCGCTGGTGCACAGGACCGTGTGTGACATGCATCCCGCTGGTGCACAGGACCATGTGTGACGCGCTGGTGCACAGGACCGTGTGTGGCATGCATCCCGCTGGTGCACAGGACCATGTGTGACATGCATCCCGCTGGTCCACAGGACCGCGTGTGACATGCATCCCGCTGGTGCACAAGACCATGTGTGACATGCATCCCGCTGGTGCACAGGACCATGTGTGACCCGCTGGTGCACAGGACCATGTGTGACCCGCTGGTGCACAGGACCATCTGTGACCCGCCGGTGCACAGGACCATGTGCGACATGCATCCCGCTGGTGCACAGGACCATGTGTGACCCGCTGGTGCACAGGACCATGTGTGACCCGCTGGTGCACAGGACCATGTGCGACATGCATCCCGCTGGTGCACAGGACCGTGTGTGACATGCATCCCGCTGGTGCACAGGACCATGTGTGACATGCATCCCGCTGGTGCACAGGACCATGTGTGACATGCATCCCGCTGGTGCACAGGACCATGTGTGACATGCATCCCGCTGGTGCACAGGACCATGTGTGACATGCATCCCGCTGGTGCACAGGACCATGTGTGACATGCATCCCGCTGGTGCACAGGACCATGTCTGACATGCATCCCGCTGGTGCACAGGACCGTGTGTGACATGCATCTCGCTGGTGCACAGGACCATGTGTGACCCGCTGGTGCACAGGACCGTGTGTGGCATGCATCCCGCTGGTGCACAGGACCGTGTGTGACATGCATCCCGCTGGTGCACAGGACCGTGTGTGACATGCATCCCGCTGGTGCACAGGACCATGTGTGACATGCATCCCGCTGGTGCACAGGACCGTGTGTGACATGCATCCCGCTGGTGCACAGGACCGTGTGTGACATGCATCCCGCTGGTGCACAGGACCATGTGTGACCCGCTGGTGCACAGGACCGTGTGTGGCATGCATCCCGCTGGTGCACAGGACCGTGTGTTACATGCATCCCGCTGGTGCACAGGACCTTGTGTGACATGCATCCCGCTGGTGCACAGGACCGTGTGTGACATGCATCCCGCTGGTGCACAGGACCGTGTGTGACATGCATCCCGCTGGTACACAGGACCGTGTGTGACATGCATCCCGCTGGTGCACAGGACCGTGTGTGACATGCATCCCGCTGGTGCACAGGACCATGTGTGACCCGCTGGTGCAGAGAACCATGTGTGGCATGCATCCCGCTGGTGCACAGGACCGTGTGTGACATGCATCCCGCTGGTGCACAGGACCATGTGTGACAAGCATCCCGCTGGTGCACAGGACCATGTGTGACATGCATCCCACTGGTGCACAGGACCGTGTGTGACATGCATCCCGCTGGTGGACAGGACCGTGTGTGACATGCATCCCGCTGGTGCACAGGACCGTGTGTGACATGCATTCGCTGGTGCACAGGACCATGTGTGACATGCATCCCGCTGGTACACAGGACAATGTGTGACCCGCTGGTGCACAACACCATGTGTGACCCGCTGGTGCACAGGACCGTGTGTGACATGCATCCCGCTGGTGCACAGGACCGTGTGTGACATGCATCCCGCTGGTGCACAGGACCATGTGTGACTCGCTGGTGCACAGGACCGTGTGTGGCATGCATCCCGCTGGTGCACAGGACCGTGTGTTACATGCATCCCGCTGGTGCACAGGACCTTGTGTGACATGCATCCCGCTGGTGCACAGGACCGTGTGTGACATGCATCCCGCTGGTGCACAGGACCGTGTGTGACATGCATCCCGCTGGTACACAGGACCGTGTGTGACATGCATCCCGCTGGTGCACAGGACCGTGTGTGACATGCATCCCGCTGGTGCACAGGACCATGTGTGACCCGCTGGTGCAGAGAACCATGTGTGGCATGCATCCCGCTGGTGCACAGGACCGTGTGTGACATGCATCCCGCTGGTACACAGGACAATGTGTGACCCGCTGGTGCACAACACCATGTGTGACCCGCTGGTGCACAGGACCATGTGTGACCCGCTGGTGCACAGGACCATGTGTGACATGCATCCCGCTGGTCCACAGGACCGCGTGTGACATGCATCCCGCTGGTGCACAAGACCATGTGTGACATGCATCCCGCTGGTGCACAGGACCATGTGTGACCCGCTGGTGCACAGGACCATGTGTGACCCGCTGGTGCACAGGACCATCTGTGACCCGCCGGTGCACAGGACCATGTGCGACATGCATCCCGCTGGTGCACAGGACCATGTGTGACCCGCTGGTGCACAGGACCATGTGCGACATGCATCCCGCTGGTGCACAGGACCATGTGTGACATGCATCCCGCTGGTACACAGGACCATGTGTGACCCGCTGGTGCACAACACCATGTGTGACCCGCTGGTGCACAAGACCATGTGTGACATGCATCCCGCTGGTGCACAGGACCGTGTGTGACATGCATCCCGCTGGTGCACAGGGCCGTGTGTGACATGCATCCCGCTGGTGCACAGGACCATGTGTGACATGCATCCCGCTGGTGCACAGGACCGTGTGTGACATGCATCCCGCTGGTGCACAGGATCGTGTGTGAAATGCATCCCGCTGGTGCACAGGACCGTGTGTGACATGCATCCCGCTGGTGCACAGGACCATGTGTGACCCGCTGGTGCACAGGACCGTGTGTGGCATGCATCCCGCTGGTGCACAGGACCATGTGTGACAAGATTCCCGCTGGTGCACAGGACCATGTGTGACATGCATCCCGCTGGTGCACAGGACCATGTGTGACATGCATCCCGCTGGTGCACAGGACCATGTGTGACATGCATCCCGCTGGTGCACAGGACCATGTGTGACATGCATCCCGCTGGTGTAGAGGACCGTGTGTGACATGCATCCCGCTGGTGCACAGGACCGTGTGTGACATGCATCCCGCTGGTGCACAGGACCGTGTGTGACATGCATCCCGCTGGTGCACAGGACCATGTGTGACCCGCTGGTGCACAGGACCGTGTGTGGCATGCATCCCGCTGGTGCACAGGACCATGTGTGACATGCATCCCGCTGGTGCACAGGACCGTGTGTGACATGCATCCCGCTGGTGCACAGGACCGTGTGTGACATGCATCCCGCTGGTGCACAGGACCGTGTGTGACATGCATCCCGCTGGTGCACAGGACCATGTGTGACATGCATCCCGCTGGTGCACAGGACCATGTGTGACATGCATCCCGCTGGTGCACAGGACCGTGTGTGACATGCATCCCGCTGGTGCACAGGACCGTGTGTGACATGCATCCCGCTGGTGCACAGGACCATGTGTGACCCGCTGGTGCACAGGACCGTGTGTGGCATGCATCCCGCTGGTGCACAGGACCGTGTGTGACATGCATCCCGCTGGTGCACAGGACCGTGTGTGACATGCATTCGCTGGTGCACAGGACCATGTGTGACATGCATCCCGCTGGTACACAGGACAATGTGTGACCCGCTGGTGCACAACACCATGTGTGACCCGCTGGTGCACAGTACCATGTGTGACCCGCTGGTGCACAGGACCATGTGCGACATGCATCCCGCTGGTGCACAGGACCATGTGTGACATGCATCCCGCTGGTGCACAGGACCGTGTGTGACATGCATCCCGCTGGTGCACAGGACCGTGTGTGACATGCATCCCGCTGGTACACAGGACCGTGTGTGACATGCATCCCGCTGGTGCACAGGACCATGTGTGACCCGCTGGTGCACAGAACCGTGTGTGGCATGCATCCCGCTGGTGCACAGGACCGTGTGTGACATGCATCCCGCTGGTGCACAGGACCATGTGTGACATGCATCCCGCTGGTGCACAGGACCGTGTGTGACATGCATCCCGCTGGTGCACAGGACCGTGTGTGACATGCATCCCGCTGGTGCACAGGACCGTGTGACATGCATCCCGCTGGTGCACAGGACCATGTGTGACCCGCTGGTGCACAGGACCGTGTGTGGCATGCATCCCGCTGGTGCACAGGACCGTGTGTGACATGCATCCCGCTGGTACACAGGACCGTGTGTGACATGCATCCCGCTGGTGCACAGGACCGTGTGTGACATGCATCCCGCTGGTGCACAGGACCGTGTGTGACATGCATCCCGCTGGTACACAGGACCGTGTGTGACATGCATCCCGCTGGTGCACAGGACCGTGTGTGACATGCATCCCGCTGGTGCAAAGGACCATGTGTGACCCGCTGGAGCAGAGAACCATGTGTGGCATGCATCCCGCTGGTGCACAGGACCGTGTGTGACATGCATCCCGCTGGTGCACAGGACCATGTGTGACAAGCATCCCGCTGGTGCACAGGACCATGTGTGACATGCATCCCACTGGTGCACAGGACCATGTGTGACATGCATCCCGCTGGTGCACAGGACCATGTGTGACATGCATCCCGCTGGTGCACAGGACCGTGTGTGACATGCATCCCGCTGGTGCACAGGACCGTGTGTGACATGCATCCCGCTGGTGCACAGGACCATGTGTGACATGCATCCCGCTGGTACACAGGACCATGTGTGACCCGCTGGTGCACAACACCATGTGTGACCCGCTGGTGCACAGGACCATGTGTAACCCGCTGGTGCACAGGACCATGTGCGACATGCATCCCGCTGGTGCACAGGACCATGTGTGACATGCATCCCGCTGGTCCACAGGACCGCGTGTGACATGCATCCCGCTGGTGCACAAGACCATGTGTGACATGCATCCCGCTGGTGCACAGGACCATGTGTGACCCGCTGGTGCACAGGACCATGTGTGACCCGCTGGTGCACAGGACCATCTGTGACCCGCCGGTGCACAGGACCATGTGCGACATGCATCCCGCTGGTGCACAGGACCATGTGTGACCCGCTGGTGCACAGGACCATGTGTGACCCGCTGGTGCACAGGACCATGTGCGACATGCATCCCGCTGGTGCACAGGACCGTGTGTGACATGCATCCCGCTGGTGCACAGGACCATGTGTGACATGCATCCCGCTGGTGCACAGGACCATGTGTGACATGCATCCCGCTGGTGCACAGGACCATGTGTGACATGCATCCCGCTGGTGCACAGGACCATGTGTGACATGCATCCCGCTGGTGCACAGGACCATGTGTGACATGCATCCCGCTGGTGCACAGGACCATGTCTGACATGCATCCCGCTGGTGCACAGGACCGTGTGTGACATGCATCTCGCTGGTGCACAGGACCATGTGTGACCCGCTGGTGCACAGGACCGTGTGTGGCATGCATCCCGCTGGTGCACAGGACCGTGTGTGACATGCATCCCGCTGGTGCACAGGACCGTGTGTGACATGCATCCCGCTGGTGCACAGGACCATGTGTGACATGCATCCCGCTGGTGCACAGGACCGTGTGTGACATGCATCCCGCTGGTGCACAGGACCGTGTGTGACATGCATCCCGCTGGTGCACAGGACCATGTGTGACCCGCTGGTGCACAGGACCGTGTGTGGCATGCATCCCGCTGGTGCACAGGACCGTGTGTTACATGCATCCCGCTGGTGCACAGGACCTTGTGTGACATGCATCCCGCTGGTGCACAGGACCGTGTGTGACATGCATCCCGCTGGTGCACAGGACCGTGTGTGACATGCATCCCGCTGGTACACAGGACCGTGTGTGACATGCATCCCGCTGGTGCACAGGACCGTGTGTGACATGCATCCCGCTGGTGCACAGGACCATGTGTGACCCGCTGGTGCAGAGAACCATGTGTGGCATGCATCCCGCTGGTGCACAGGACCGTGTGTGACATGCATCCCGCTGGTGCACAGGACCATGTGTGACAAGCATCCCGCTGGTGCACAGGACCATGTGTGACATGCATCCCGCTGGTGCACAGGACCGTGTGTGACATGCATCCCGCTGGTGCACAGGACCGTGTGTGACATGCATCCCGCTGGTGCACAGGACCGTGTGTGACATGCATTCGCTGGTGCACAGGACCATGTGTGACATGCATCCCGCTGGTACACAGGACAATGTGTGACCCGCTGGTGCACAACACCATGTGTGACCCGCTGGTGCACAGGACCATGTGTGACCCGCTGGTGCACAGGACCATGTGTGACATGCATCCCGCTGGTCCACAGGACCGCGTGTGACATGCATCCCGCTGGTGCACAAGACCATGTGTGACATGCATCCCGCTGGTGCACAGGACCATGTGTGACCCGCTGGTGCACAGGACCATGTGTGACCCGCTGGTGCACAGGACCATCTGTGACCCGCCGGTGCACAGGACCATGTGCGACATGCATCCCGCTGGTGCACAGGACCATGTGTGACCCGCTGGTGCACAGGACCATGTGCGACATGCATCCCGCTGGTGCACAGGACCATGTGTGACATGCATCCCGCTGGTACACAGGACCATGTGTGACCCGCTGGTGCACAACACCATGTGTGACCCGCTGGTGCACAGGACCATGTGTGACATGCATCCCGCTGGTGCACAGGACCGTGTGTGACATGCATCCCGCTGGTGCACAGGGCCGTGTGTGACATGCATCCCGCTGGTGCACAGGACCATGTGTGACATGCATCCCGCTGGTGCACAGGACCGTGTGTGACATGCATCCCGCTGGTGCACAGGATCGTGTGTGAAATGCATCCCGCTGGTGCACAGGACCGTGTGTGACATGCATCCCGCTGGTGCACAGGACCATGTGTGACCCGCTGGTGCACAGGACCGTGTGTGGCATGCATCCCGCTGGTGCACAGGACCATGTGTGACAAGATTCCCGCTGGTGCACAGGACCATGTGTGACATGCATCCCGCTGGTGCACAGGACCATGTGTGACATGCATCCCGCTGGTGCACAGGACCTATTGTGACATGCATCCCGCTGGTGCACAGGACCATGTGTGACATGCATCCCGCTGGTGTAGAGGACCGTGTGTGACATGCATCCCGCTGGTGCACAGGACCGTGTGTGACATGCATCCCGCTGGTGCACAGGACCGTGTGTGACATGCATCCCGCTGGTGCACAGGACCATGTGTGACCCGCTGGTGCACAGGACCGTGTGTGGCATGCATCCCGCTGGTGCACAGGACCGTGTGTGACATGCATCCCGCTGGTGCACAGGACCGTGTGTGACATGCATCCCGCTGGTGCACAGGACCGTGTGTGACATGCATCCCGCTGGTGCACAGGACCGTGTGTGACATGCATCCCGCTGGTGCACAGGACCGTGTGTGACATGCATCCCGCTGGTGCACAGGACCGTGTGTGACATGCATCCCGCTGGTGCACAGGACCGTGTGTGGCATGCATCCCGCTGGTGCACAGGACCACGTGTGACATGCATCCCGCTGGTGCACAGGACCGTGTGTGACATGCATCCCGCTGGTGCACAGGACCGTGTGTGACATGCATCCCGCTGGTGCACAGGACCGTGTGTGACATGCATCCCGCTGGTGCACAGGACCGTGTGTGACATGCATCCCGCTGGTGCACAGGACCATGTGTGACCCGCTGGTGCACAGGACCGTGTGTGGCATGCATCCCGCTGGTGCACAGGACCATGTGTGACAAGCATCCCGCTGGTGCACAGGACCATGTGTGACATGCATCCCGCTGGTGCACAGGACCATGTGTGACATGCATCCCGCTGGTGCACAGGACCATGTGTGACATGCATCCCGCTGGTGCACAGGACCGTGTGTGACATGCATCCCGCTGGTGCACAGGACCGTGTGTGACATGCATCCCGCTGGTGCACAGGACCGTGTGTGACATGCATCCCGCTGGTGCACAGGACCATGTGTGACCCGCTGGTGCACAGGACCGTGTGTGGCATGCATCCCGCTGGTGCACAGGACCATGTGTGACAAGCATCCCGCTGGTGCACAGGACCATGTGTGACATGCATCCCGCTGGTGCACAGGACCGTGTGTGACATGCATCCCGCTGGTACACAGGACCGTGTGTGACATGCATCCCGCTGGTACACAGGACCGTGTGTGACATGCATCCCGCTGGTGCACAGGACCGTGTGTGACATGCATCCCGCTGGTGCACAGGACCATGTGTGACCCGCTGGTGCAGAGAACCATGTGTGGCATGCATCCCGCTGGTGCACAGGACCGTGTGTGACATGCATCCCGCTGGTGCACAGGACCATGTGTGACAAGCATCCCGCTGGTGCACAGGACCATGTGTGACATGCATCCCGCTGGTGCACAGGACCGTGTGTGACATGCATCCCGCTGGTGCACAGGACCGTGTGTGACATGCATCCCGCTGGTGCACAGGACCGTGTGTGACATGCATTCGCTGGTGCACAGGACCATGTGTGACATGCATCCCGCTGGTACACAGGACAATGTGTGACCCGCTGGTGCACAACACCATGTGTGACCCGCTGGTGCACAGGACCATGTGTGACCCGCTGGTGCACAGGACCATGTGTGACATGCATCCCGCTGGTCCACAGGACCGCGTGTGACATGCATCCCGCTGGTGCACAAGACCATGTGTGACATGCATCCCGCTGGTGCACAGGACCATGTGTGACCCGCTGGTGCACAGGACCATGTGTGACCCGCTGGTGCACAGGACCATCTGTGACCCGCCGGTGCACAGGACCATGTGCGACATGCATCCCGCTGGTGCACAGGACCATGTGTGACCCGCTGGTGCACAGGACCATGTGCGACATGCATCCCGCTGGTGCACAGGACCATGTGTGACATGCATCCCGCTGGTACACAGGACCATGTGTGACCCGCTGGTGCACAACACCATGTGTGACCCGCTGGTGCACAGGACCATGTGTGACATGCATCCCGCTGGTGCACAGGACCGTGTGTGACATGCATCCCGCTGGTGCACAGGGCCGTGTGTGACATGCATCCCGCTGGTGCACAGGACCATGTGTGACATGCATCCCGCTGGTGCACAGGACCGTGTGTGACATGCATCCCGCTGGTGCACAGGATCGTGTGTGAAATGCATCCCGCTGGTGCACAGGACCGTGTGTGACATGCATCCCGCTGGTGCACAGGACCATGTGTGACCCGCTGGTGCACAGGACCGTGTGTGGCATGCATCCCGCTGGTGCACAGGACCATGTGTGACAAGATTCCCGCTGGTGCACAGGACCATGTGTGACATGCATCCCGCTGGTGCACAGGACCATGTGTGACATGCATCCCGCTGGTGCACAGGACCATGTGTGACATGCATCCCGCTGGTGCACAGGACCATGTGTGACATGCATCCCGCTGGTGTAGAGGACCGTGTGTGACATGCATCCCGCTGGTGCACAGGACCGTGTGTGACATGCATCCCGCTGGTGCACAGGACCGTGTGTGACATGCATCCCGCTGGTGCACAGGACCATGTGTGACCCGCTGGTGCACAGGACCGTGTGTGGCATGCATCCCGCTGGTGCACAGGACCATGTGTGACATGCATCCCGCTGGTGCACAGGACCGTGTGTGACATGCATCCCGCTGGTGCACAGGACCGTGTGTGACATGCATCCCGTTGGTGCACAGGACCGTGTGTGACATGCATCCCGCTGGTGCACAGGACCGTGTGTGACATGCATCCCGCTGGTGCACAGGACCATGTGTGACCCGCTGGTGCACAGGACCGTGTGTGGCATGCATCCCGCTGGTGCACAGGACCATGTGTGACATGCATCCCGCTGGTGCACAGGACCGTGTGTGACATGCATCCCGCTGGTGCACAGGACCGTGTGTGACATGCATCCCGCTGGTGCACAGGACCGTGTGTGACATGCATCCCGCTGGTGCACAGGACCGTGTGTGGCATGCATCCCGCTGGTGCACAGGACCATGTGTGACATGCATCCCGCTGGTGCACAGGACCGTGTGTGACATGCATCCCGCTGGTGCACAGGACCGTGTGTGACATGCATCCCGCTGGTGTACAGGACCGTGTGTGACATGCATCCCGCTGGTGCACAGGACCATGTGTGACATGCATCCCGCTGGTGCACAGGACCATGTGTGACATGCATCCCGCTGGTGCACAGGACCGTGTGTGACATGCATCCCGCTGGTGCACAGGACCGTGTGTGACATGCATCCCGCTGGTGCACAGGACCATGTGTGACCCGCTGGTGCACAGGACCGTGTGTGGCATGCATCCCGCTGGTGCACAGGACCGTGTGTGACATGCATCCCGCTGGTGCACAGGACCGTGTGTGACATGCATTCGCTGGTGCACAGGACCATGTGTGACATGCATCCCGCTGGTACACAGGACAATGTGTGACCCGCTGGTGCACAACACCATGTGTGACCCGCTGGTGCACAGTACCATGTGTGACCCGCTGGTGCACAGGACCATGTGCGACATGCATCCCGCTGGTGCACAGGACCATGTGTGACATGCATCCCGCTGGTGCACAGGACCGTGTGTGACATGCATCCCGCTGGTGCACAGGACCGTGTGTGACATGCATCCCGCTGGTACACAGGACCGTGTGTGACATGCATCCCGCTGGTGCACAGGACCATGTGTGACCCGCTGGTGCACAGAACCGTGTGTGGCATGCATCCCGCTGGTGCACAGGACCGTGTGTGACATGCATCCCGCTGGTGCACAGGACCATGTGTGACATGCATCCCGCTGGTGCACAGGACCGTGTGTGACATGCATCCCGCTGGTGCACAGGACCGTGTGTGACATGCATCCCGCTGGTGCACAGGACCGTGTGACATGCATCCCGCTGGTGCACAGGACCATGTGTGACCCGCTGGTGCACAGGACCGTGTGTGGCATGCATCCCGCTGGTGCACAGGACCGTGTGTGACATGCATCCCGCTGGTACACAGGACCGTGTGTGACATGCATCCCGCTGGTGCACAGGACCGTGTGTGACATGCATCCCGCTGGTGCACAGGACCGTGTGTGACATGCATCCCGCTGGTACACAGGACCGTGTGTGACATGCATCCCGCTGGTGCACAGGACCGTGTGTGACATGCATCCCGCTGGTGCAAAGGACCATGTGTGACCCGCTGGAGCAGAGAACCATGTGTGGCATGCATCCCGCTGGTGCACAGGACCGTGTGTGACATGCATCCCGCTGGTGCACAGGACCATGTGTGACAAGCATCCCGCTGGTGCACAGGACCATGTGTGACATGCATCCCACTGGTGCACAGGACCATGTGTGACATGCATCCCGCTGGTGCACAGGACCATGTGTGACATGCATCCCGCTGGTGCACAGGACCGTGTGTGACATGCATCCCGCTGGTGCACAGGACCGTGTATGACATGCATCCCGCTGGTGCACAGGACCGTGTGTGACATGCATCCCGCTGGTGCACAGGACCATGTGTGACATGCATCCCGCTGGTACACAGGACCATGTGTGACCCGCTGGTGCACAACACCATGTGTGACCCGCTGGTGCACAGAACCATGTGTAACCCGCTGGTGCACAGGACCATGTGCGACATGCATCCCGCTGGTGCACAGGACCATGTGTGACATGCATCCCGCTGGTCCACAGGACCGCGTGTGACATGCATCCCGCTGGTGCACAAGACCATGTGTGACATGCATCCCGCTGGTGCACAGGACCATGTGTGACCCGCTGGTGCACAGGACCATGTGTGACCCGCTGGTGCACAGGACCATCTGTGACCCGCCGGTGCACAGGACCATGTGCGACATGCATCCCGCTGGTGCACAGGACCATGTGTGACCCGCTGGTGCACAGGACCATGTGTGACCCGCTGGTGCACAGGACCATGTGCGACATGCATCCCGCTGGTGCACAGGACCGTGTGTGACATGCATCCCGCTGGTGCACAGGACCATGTGTGACATGCATCCCGCTGGTGCACAGGACCATGTGTGACATGCATCCCGCTGGTGCACAGGACCATGTGTGACATGCATCCCGCTGGTGCACAGGACCATGTGTGACATGCATCCCGCTGGTGCACAGGACCATGTGTGACATGCATCCCGCTGGTGCACAGGACCATGTCTGACATGCATCCCGCTGGTGCACAGGACCGTGTGTGACATGCATCTCGCTGGTGCACAGGACCATGTGTGACCCGCTGGTGCACAGGACCGTGTGTGGCATGCATCCCGCTGGTGCACAGGACCGTGTGTGACATGCATCCCGCTGGTGCACAGGACCGTGTGTGACATGCATCCCGCTGGTGCACAGGACCATGTGTGACATGCATCCCGCTGGTGCACAGGACCGTGTGTGACATGCATCCCGCTGGTGCACAGGACCGTGTGTGACATGCATCCCGCTGGTGCACAGGACCATGTGTGACCCGCTGGTGCACAGGACCGTGTGTGGCATGCATCCCGCTGGTGCACAGGACCGTGTGTTACATGCATCCCGCTGGTGCACAGGACCTTGTGTGACATGCATCCCGCTGGTGCACAGGACCGTGTGTGACATGCATCCCGCTGGTGCACAGGACCGTGTGTGACATGCATCCCGCTGGTACACAGGACCGTGTGTGACATGCATCCCGCTGGTGCACAGGACCGTGTGTGACATGCATCCCGCTGGTGCACAGGACCATGTGTGACCCGCTGGTGCAGAGAACCATGTGTGGCATGCATCCCGCTGGTGCACAGGACCGTGTGTGACATGCATCCCGCTGGTGCACAGGACCATGTGTGACAAGCATCCCGCTGGTGCACAGGACCATGTGTGACATGCATCCCGCTGGTGCACAGGACCGTGTGTGACATGCATCCCGCTGGTGCACAGGACCGTGTGTGACATGCATCCCGCTGGTGCACAGGACCGTGTGTGACATGCATCCCGCTGGTGCACAGGACCGTGTGACATGCATCCCGCTGGTGCACAGGACCATGTGTGACCCGCTGGTGCACAGAACCGTGTGTGGCATGCATCCCGCTGGTGCACAGGACCGTGTGTGACATGCATCCCGCTGGTGCACAGGACCATGTGTGACATGCATCCCGCTGGTGCACAGGACCGTGTGTGACATGCATCCCGCTGGTGCACAGGACCGTGTGTGACATGCATCCCGCTGGTGCACAGGACCGTGTGACATGCATCCCGCTGGTGCACAGGACCATGTGTGACCCGCTGGTGCACAGGACCGTGTGTGGCATGCATCCCGCTGGTGCACAGGACCGTGTGTGACATGCATCCCGCTGGTACACAGGACCGTGTGTGACATGCATCCCGCTGGTGCACAGGACCGTGTGTGACATGCATCCCGCTGGTGCACAGGACCGTGTGTGACATGCATCCCGCTGGTACACAGGACCGTGTGTGACATGCATCCCGCTGGTGCACAGGACCGTGTGTGACATGCATCCCGCTGGTGCAAAGGACCATGTGTGACCCGCTGGAGCAGAGAACCATGTGTGGCATGCATCCCGCTGGTGCACAGGACCGTGTGTGACATGCATCCCGCTGGTGCACAGGACCATGTGTGACAAGCATCCCGCTGGTGCACAGGACCATGTGTGACATGCATCCCACTGGTGCACAGGACCATGTGTGACATGCATCCCGCTGGTGCACAGGACCATGTGTGACATGCATCCCGCTGGTGCACAGGACCGTGTGTGACATGCATCCCGCTGGTGCACAGGACCGTGTATGACATGCATCCCGCTGGTGCACAGGACCGTGTGTGACATGCATCCCGCTGGTGCACAGGACCATGTGTGACATGCATCCCGCTGGTACACAGGACCATGTGTGACCCGCTGGTGCACAACACCATGTGTGACCCGCTGGTGCACAGGACCATGTGTAACCCGCTGGTGCACAGGACCATGTGCGACATGCATCCCGCTGGTGCACAGGACCATGTGTGACATGCATCCCGCTGGTCCACAGGACCGCGTGTGACATGCATCCCGCTGGTGCACAAGACCATGTGTGACATGCATCCCGCTGGTGCACAGGACCATGTGTGACCCGCTGGTGCACAGGACCATGTGTGACCCGCTGGTGCACAGGACCATCTGTGACCCGCCGGTGCACAGGACCATGTGCGACATGCATCCCGCTGGTGCACAGGACCATGTGTGACCCGCTGGTGCACAGGACCATGTGTGACCCGCTGGTGCACAGGACCATGTGCGACATGCATCCCGCTGGTGCACAGGACCGTGTGTGACATGCATCCCGCTGGTGCACAGGACCATGTGTGACATGCATCCCGCTGGTGCACAGGACCATGTGTGACATGCATCCCGCTGGTGCACAGGACCATGTGTGACATGCATCCCGCTGGTGCACAGGACCATGTGTGACATGCATCCCGCTGGTGCACAGGACCATGTGTGACATGCATCCCGCTGGTGCACAGGACCATGTCTGACATGCATCCCGCTGGTGCACAGGACCGTGTGTGACATGCATCTCGCTGGTGCACAGGACCATGTGTGACCCGCTGGTGCACAGGACCGTGTGTGGCATGCATCCCGCTGGTGCACAGGACCGTGTGTGACATGCATCCCGCTGGTGCACAGGACCGTGTGTGACATGCATCCCGCTGGTGCACAGGACCATGTGTGACATGCATCCCGCTGGTGCACAGGACCGTGTGTGACATGCATCCCGCTGGTGCACAGGACCGTGTGTGACATGCATCCCGCTGGTGCACAGGACCATGTGTGACCCGCTGGTGCACAGGACCGTGTGTGGCATGCATCCCGCTGGTGCACAGGACCGTGTGTTACATGCATCCCGCTGGTGCACAGGACCTTGTGTGACATGCATCCCGCTGGTGCACAGGACCGTGTGTGACATGCATCCCGCTGGTGCACAGGACCGTGTGTGACATGCATCCCGCTGGTACACAGGACCGTGTGTGACATGCATCCCGCTGGTGCACAGGACCGTGTGTGACATGCATCCCGCTGGTGCACAGGACCATGTGTGACCCGCTGGTGCAGAGAACCATGTGTGGCATGCATCCCGCTGGTGCACAGGACCGTGTGTGACATGCATCCCGCTGGTGCACAGGACCATGTGTGACAAGCATCCCGCTGGTGCACAGGACCATGTGTGACATGCATCCCGCTGGTGCACAGGACCGTGTGTGACATGCATCCCGCTGGTGCACAGGACCGTGTGTGACATGCATCCCGCTGGTGCACAGGACCGTGTGTGACATGCATTCGCTGGTGCACAGGACCATGTGTGACATGCATCCCGCTGGTACACAGGACAATGTGTGACCCGCTGGTGCACAACACCATGTGTGACCCGCTGGTGCACAGGACCATGTGTGACCCGCTGGTGCACAGGACCATGTGTGACATGCATCCCGCTGGTCCACAGGACCGCGTGTGACATGCATCCCGCTGGTGCACAAGACCATGTGTGACATGCATCCCGCTGGTGCACAGGACCATGTGTGACCCGCTGGTGCACAGGACCATGTGTGACCCGCTGGTGCACAGGACCATCTGTGACCCGCCGGTGCACAGGACCATGTGCGACATGCATCCCGCTGGTGCACAGGACCATGTGTGACCCGCTGGTGCACAGGACCATGTGCGACATGCATCCCGCTGGTGCACAGGACCATGTGTGACATGCATCCCGCTGGTACACAGGACCATGTGTGACCCGCTGGTGCACAACACCATGTGTGACCCGCTGGTGCACAGGACCATGTGTGACATGCATCCCGCTGGTGCACAGGACCGTGTGTGACATGCATCCCGCTGGTGCACAGGGCCGTGTGTGACATGCATCCCGCTGGTGCACAGGACCATGTGTGACATGCATCCCGCTGGTGCACAGGACCGTGTGTGACATGCATCCCGCTGGTGCACAGGATCGTGTGTGAAATGCATCCCGCTGGTGCACAGGACCGTGTGTGACATGCATCCCGCTGGTGCACAGGACCATGTGTGACCCGCTGGTGCACAGGACCGTGTGTGGCATGCATCCCGCTGGTGCACAGGACCATGTGTGACAAGATTCCCGCTGGTGCACAGGACCATGTGTGACATGCATCCCGCTGGTGCACAGGACCATGTGTGACATGCATCCCGCTGGTGCACAGGACCATGTGTGACATGCATCCCGCTGGTGCACAGGACCATGTGTGACATGCATCCCGCTGGTGTAGAGGACCGTGTGTGACATGCATCCCGCTGGTGCACAGGACCGTGTGTGACATGCATCCCGCTGGTGCACAGGACCGTGTGTGACATGCATCCCGCTGGTGCACAGGACCATGTGTGACCCGCTGGTGCACAGGACCGTGTGTGGCATGCATCCCGCTGGTGCACAGGACCATGTGTGACATGCATCCCGCTGGTGCACAGGACCGTGTGTGACATGCATCCCGCTGGTGCACAGGACCGTGTGTGACATGCATCCCGCTGGTGCACAGGACCGTGTGTGACATGCATCCCGCTGGTGCACAGGACCGTGTGTGACATGCATCCCGCTGGTGCACAGGACCATGTGTGACCCGCTGGTGCACAGGACCGTGTGTGGCATGCATCCCGCTGGTGCACAGGACCACGTGTGACATGCATCCCGCTGGTGCACAGGACCGTGTGTGACATGCATCCCGCTGGTGCACAGGACCGTGTGTGACATGCATCCCGCTGGTGCACAGGACCGTGTGTGACATGCATCCCGCTGGTGCACAGGACCGTGTGTGACATGCATCCCGCTGGTGCACAGGACCATGTGTGACCCGCTGGTGCACAGGACCGTGTGTGGCATGCATCCCGCTGGTGCACAGGACCATGTGTGACAAGCATCCCGCTGGTGCACAGGACCATGTGTGACATGCATCCCGCTGGTGCACAGGACCATGTGTGACATGCATCCCGCTGGTGCACAGGACCATGTGTGACATGCATCCCGCTGGTGCACAGGACCGTGTGTGACATGCATCCCGCTGGTGCACAGGACCGTGTGTGACATGCATCCCGCTGGTGCACAGGACCGTGTGTGACATGCATCCCGCTGGTGCACAGGACCATGTGTGACCCGCTGGTGCACAGGACCGTGTGTGGCATGCATCCCGCTGGTGCACAGGACCATGTGTGACAAGCATCCCGCTGGTGCACAGGACCATGTGTGACATGCATCCCGCTGGTGCACAGGACCGTGTGTGACATGCATCCCGCTGGTACACAGGACCGTGTGTGACATGCATCCCGCTGGTACACAGGACCGTGTGTGACATGCATCCCGCTGGTGCACAGGACCGTGTGTGACATGCATCCCGCTGGTGCACAGGACCATGTGTGACCCGCTGGTGCAGAGAACCATGTGTGGCATGCATCCCGCTGGTGCACAGGACCGTGTGTGACATGCATCCCGCTGGTGCACAGGACCATGTGTGACAAGCATCCCGCTGGTGCACAGGACCATGTGTGACATGCATCCCGCTGGTGCACAGGACCGTGTGTGACATGCATCCCGCTGGTGCACAGGACCGTGTGTGACATGCATCCCGCTGGTGCACAGGACCGTGTGTGACATGCATTCGCTGGTGCACAGGACCATGTGTGACATGCATCCCGCTGGTACACAGGACAATGTGTGACCCGCTGGTGCACAACACCATGTGTGACCCGCTGGTGCACAGGACCATGTGTGACCCGCTGGTGCACAGGACCATGTGTGACATGCATCCCGCTGGTCCACAGGACCGCGTGTGACATGCATCCCGCTGGTGCACAAGACCATGTGTGACATGCATCCCGCTGGTGCACAGGACCATGTGTGACCCGCTGGTGCACAGGACCATGTGTGACCCGCTGGTGCACAGGACCATCTGTGACCCGCCGGTGCACAGGACCATGTGCGACATGCATCCCGCTGGTGCACAGGACCATGTGTGACCCGCTGGTGCACAGGACCATGTGCGACATGCATCCCGCTGGTGCACAGGACCATGTGTGACATGCATCCCGCTGGTACACAGGACCATGTGTGACCCGCTGGTGCACAACACCATGTGTGACCCGCTGGTGCACAGGACCATGTGTGACATGCATCCCGCTGGTGCACAGGACCGTGTGTGACATGCATCCCGCTGGTGCACAGGGCCGTGTGTGACATGCATCCCGCTGGTGCACAGGACCATGTGTGACATGCATCCCGCTGGTGCACAGGACCGTGTGTGACATGCATCCCGCTGGTGCACAGGATCGTGTGTGAAATGCATCCCGCTGGTGCACAGGACCGTGTGTGACATGCATCCCGCTGGTGCACAGGACCATGTGTGACCCGCTGGTGCACAGGACCGTGTGTGGCATGCATCCCGCTGGTGCACAGGACCATGTGTGACAAGATTCCCGCTGGTGCACAGGACCATGTGTGACATGCATCCCGCTGGTGCACAGGACCATGTGTGACATGCATCCCGCTGGTGCACAGGACCATGTGTGACATGCATCCCGCTGGTGCACAGGACCATGTGTGACATGCATCCCGCTGGTGTAGAGGACCGTGTGTGACATGCATCCCGCTGGTGCACAGGACCGTGTGTGACATGCATCCCGCTGGTGCACAGGACCGTGTGTGACATGCATCCCGCTGGTGCACAGGACCATGTGTGACCCGCTGGTGCACAGGACCGTGTGTGGCATGCATCCCGCTGGTGCACAGGACCATGTGTGACATGCATCCCGCTGGTGCACAGGACCGTGTGTGACATGCATCCCGCTGGTGCACAGGACCGTGTGTGACATGCATCCCGTTGGTGCACAGGACCGTGTGTGACATGCATCCCGCTGGTGCACAGGACCGTGTGTGACATGCATCCCGCTGGTGCACAGGACCATGTGTGACCCGCTGGTGCACAGGACCGTGTGTGGCATGCATCCCGCTGGTGCACAGGACCATGTGTGACATGCATCCCGCTGGTGCACAGGACCGTGTGTGACATGCATCCCGCTGGTGCACAGGACCGTGTGTGACATGCATCCCGCTGGTGCACAGGACCGTGTGTGACATGCATCCCGCTGGTGCACAGGACCGTGTGTGACATGCATCCCGCTGGTGCAAAGGACCATGTGTGACAAGCATCCCGCTGGTGCACAGGACCATGTGTGACATGCATCCCGCTGGTGCACAGGACCATGTGTGACATGCATCCCGCTGGTGCACAGGACCATGTGTGACATGCATCCCGCTGGTGCACAGGACCGTGTGTGACATGCATCCCGCTGGTGCACAGGACCGTGTGTGACATGCATCCCGCTGGTGCACAGGACCGTGTGTGACATGCATCCCGCTGGTGCACAGGACCATGTGTGACCCGCTGGTGCACAGGACCGTGTGTGGCATGCATCCCGCTGGTGCACAGGACCATGTGTGACAAGCATCCCGCTGGTGCACAGGACCATGTGTGACATGCATCCCGCTGGTGCACAGGACCGTGTGTGACATGCATCCCGCTGGTGCACAGGACCGTGTGTGACATACATCCCGCTGGTACACAGGACCGTGTGTGACATGCATCCCGCTGGTGCACAGGACCGTGTGTGACATGCATCCCGCTGGTGCACAGGACCGTGTGTGACATGCATCCCGCTGGTGCACAGGACCGTGTGTGACATGCATCCCGCTGGTGCACAGGACCATGTGTAACCCGCTGGTGCACAGGACCATGTGTGACATGCATCCCGCTGGTGCACAGGACCGTGTGTGACATGCATCCCGCTGGTGCACAGGACCGTGTGTGACATGCATCCCGCTGGTGCACAGGACCGTGTGTGACATGCATCCCGCTGGTGCACAGGACCATGTGTGACATGCATCCCGCTGGTACAAAGGACCATGTGTGACCCGCTGGTGCACAACACCATGTGTGACCCGCTGGTGCACAGGACCATATGTGACCCGCTGGTGCACAGGACCATGTGTGACCCGCTGGTGCACAGGACCGTGTGTGACAAGCATCCCGCTGGTGCACAGGACCATGTGTGACCCTCTGGTGCACAGAACCATGTGTGGCATGCATCCCGCTGGTGCACAGGACCGTGTGTGACATGCATCCCGCTGGTGCACAGGACCATGTGTGACAAGCATCCCGCTGGTGCACAGGACCGTGTGTGACATGCATCCCGCTGGTGCACAGGACCGTGTGTGACATGCATCCCGCTGGTGCACAGGACCGTGTGTGACATGCATCCCGCTGGTGCACAGGACCGTGTGTGACATGCATCCCGCTGGTGCACAGGACCGTGTGACATGCATCCCGCTGGTGCACAGGACCATGTGTGACCCGCTGGTGCACAGGACCGTGTGTGGCATGCATCCCGCTGGTGCACAGGACCGTGTGTGACATGCATCCCGCTGGTGCACAGGACCATGTGTGACATGCATCCCGCTGGTGCACAGGACCGTGTGTGACATGCATCCCGCTGGTGCACAGGACTGTGTGTGACATGCATCCCGCTGGTGCACAGGTCCATGTGTGACATGCATCCCGCTGGTACACAGGACCATGTGTGACCCGCTGGTGCACAGGACCATGTGTGACCCGCTGGTGCACAGGACCATATGTAACCCGCTGGTGCACAGGACCATGTGCGACATGCATCCCGCTGGTGCACAGGACCATGTGTGACATGCATCCCGCTGGTCCACAGGACCGCGTGTGACATGCATCCCGCTGGTGCACAAGACCATGTGTGACATGCATCCCGCTGGTGCACAGGACCATGTGTGACCCGCAGGTGCACAGGACCATGTGTGACCCGCTGGTGCACAGGACCATCTGTGACCCGCCGGTGCACAGGACCATGTGCGACATGCATCCTGCTGGTGCACAGGACCATGTGTGACCCGCTGGTGTACAGGACCATGTGTGACCCGCTGGTGCACAGGACCATGTGCGACATGCATCCCGCTGGTGCACAGGACCATGTGTGACATGCATCCCGCTGGTACACAGGACCATGTGTGACCCGCTGGTGCACAACACCATGTGTGACCCGCTGTTGCACAGGACCATGTGTGACATGCATCCCGCTGGTGCACAGGACCGTATGTGACATGCATCCCGCTGGTGCACAGGACCGTTTGTGACATGCATCCCGCTGGTGCACAGGACCATGTGTGACATGCATCCCGCTGGTGCACAGGACCGTGTGTGACATGCATCCCGCTGGTGCACAGGACCGTGTGTGACATGCATCCCGCTGGTGCACAGGACCGTGTGTGACATGCATCCCGCTGGTGCACAGGACCGTGTGTGACATGCATCCCGCTGGTGCACAGGACCGTGTGTGACATGCATCCCGCTGGTGCACAGGACCATGTGTAACCCGCTGGTGCACAGGACCATGTGTGACATGCATCCCGCTGGTGCACAGGACCGTGTGTGACATGCATCCCGCTGGTGCACAGGACCGTGTGTGACATGCATCCCGCTGGTGCACAGGACCGTGTGTGACATGCATCCCGCTGGTGCACAGGACCATGTGTGACATGCATCCCGCTGGTACAAAGGACCATGTGTGACCCGCTGGTGCACAACACCATGTGTGACCCGCTGGTGCACAGGACCATGTGTGACCCGCTGGTGCACAGGACCATGTGTGACCCGCTGGTGCACAGGACCGTGTGTGACAAGCATCCCGCTGGTGCACAGGACCATGTGTGACCCTCTGGTGCACAGAACCATGTGTGGCATGCATCCCGCTGGTGCACAGGACCGTGTGTGACATGCATCCCGCTGGTGCACAGGACCATGTGTGACAAGCATCCCGCTGGTGCACAGGACCATGTGTGACATGCATCCCGCTGGTGCACAGGACCGTGTGTGACATGCATCCCGCTGGTGCACAGGACCGTGTGTGACATGCATCCCGCTGGTGCACAGGACCGTGTGTGACATGCATCCCGCTGGTGCACAGGACCGTGTGACATGCATCCCGCTGGTGCACAGGACCATGTGTGACCCGCTGGTGCACAGGACCGTGTGTGGCATGCATCCCGCTGGTGCACAGGACCGTGTGTGACATGCATCCCGCTGGTGCACAGGACCATGTGTGACATGCATCCCGCTGGTGCACAGGACCGTGTGTGACATGCATCCCGCTGGTGCACAGGACTGTGTGTGACATGCATCCCGCTGGTGCACAGGTCCATGTGTGACATGCATCCCGCTGGTACAAAGGACCATGTGTGACCCGCTGGTGCACAACACCATGTGTGACCCGCTGGTGCACAGGACCATATGTGACCCGCTGGTGCACAGGACCATGTGTGACCCGCTGGTGCACAGGACCGTGTGTGACAAGCATCCCGCTGGTGCACAGGACCATGTGTGACCCTCTGGTGCACAGAACCATGTGTGGCATGCATCCCGCTGGTGCACAGGACCGTGTGTGACATGCATCCCGCTGGTGCACAGGACCATGTGTGACAAGCATCCCGCTGGTGCACAGGACCATGTGTGACATGCATCCCGCTGGTGCACAGGACCGTGTGTGACATGCATCCCGCTGGTGCACAGGACCGTGTGTGACATGCATCCCGCTGGTGCACAGGACCGTGTGTGACATGCATCCCGCTGGTGCACAGGACCGTGTGACATGCATCCCGCTGGTGCACAGGACCATGTGTGACCCGCTGGTGCACAGGACCGTGTGTGGCATGCATCCCGCTGGTGCACAGGACCGTGTGTGACATGCATCCCGCTGGTGCACAGGACCATGTGTGACATGCATCCCGCTGGTGCACAGGACCGTGTGTGACATGCATCCCGCTGGTGCACAGGACTGTGTGTGACATGCATCCCGCTGGTGCACAGGTCCATGTGTGACATGCATCCCGCTGGTACACAGGACCATGTGTGACCCGCTGGTGCACAGGACCATGTGTGACCCGCTGGTGCACAGGACCATATGTAACCCGCTGGTGCACAGGACCATGTGCGACATGCATCCCGCTGGTGCACAGGACCATGTGTGACATGCATCCCGCTGGTCCACAGGACCGCGTGTGACATGCATCCCGCTGGTGCACAAGACCATGTGTGACATGCATCCCGCTGGTGCACAGGACCATGTGTGACCCGCAGGTGCACAGGACCATGTGTGACCCGCTGGTGCACAGGACCATCTGTGACCCGCCGGTGCACAGGACCATGTGCGACATGCATCCTGCTGGTGCACAGGACCATGTGTGACCCGCTGGTGTACAGGACCATGTGTGACCCGCTGGTGCACAGGACCATGTGCGACATGCATCCCGCTGGTGCACAGGACCATGTGTGACATGCATCCCGCTGGTACACAGGACCATGTGTGACCCGCTGGTGCACAACACCATGTGTGACCCGCTGTTGCACAGGACCATGTGTGACATGCATCCCGCTGGTGCACAGGACCGTATGTGACATGCATCCCGCTGGTGCACAGGACCGTGTGTGACATGCATCCCGCTGGTGCACAGGACCATGTGTGACATGCATCCCGCTGGTGCACAGGACCGTGTGTGACATGCATCCCGCTGGTGCACAGGACCGTGTGTGACATGCATCCCGCTGGTGCACAGGACCGTGTGTGACATGCATCCCGCTGGTGCACAGGACCGTGTGTGACATGCATCCCGCTGGTGCACAGGACCGTGTGTGACATGCATCCCGCTGGTGCACAGGACCATGTGTAACCCGCTGGTGCACAGGACCATGTGTGACATGCATCCCGCTGGTGCACAGGACCGTGTGTGACATGCATCCCGCTGGTGCACAGGACCGTGTGTGACATGCATCCCGCTGGTGCACAGGACCGTGTGTGACATGCATCCCGCTGGTGCACAGGACCATGTGTGACATGCATCCCGCTGGTACAAAGGACCATGTGTGACCCGCTGGTGCACAACACCATGTGTGACCCGCTGGTGCACAGGACCATGTGTGACCCGCTGGTGCACAGGACCATGTGTGACCCGCTGGTGCACAGGACCGTGTGTGACAAGCATCCCGCTGGTGCACAGGACCATGTGTGACCCTCTGGTGCACAGAACCATGTGTGGCATGCATCCCGCTGGTGCACAGGACCGTGTGTGACATGCATCCCGCTGGTGCACAGGACCATGTGTGACAAGCATCCCGCTGGTGCACAGGACCATGTGTGACATGCATCCCGCTGGTGCACAGGACCGTGTGTGACATGCATCCCGCTGGTGCACAGGACCGTGTGTGACATGCATCCCGCTGGTGCACAGGACCGTGTGTGACATGCATCCCGCTGGTGCACAGGACCGTGTGACATGCATCCCGCTGGTGCACAGGACCATGTGTGACCCGCTGGTGCACAGGACCGTGTGTGGCATGCATCCCGCTGGTGCACAGGACCGTGTGTGACATGCATCCCGCTGGTGCACAGGACCATGTGTGACATGCATCCCGCTGGTGCACAGGACCGTGTGTGACATGCATCCCGCTGGTGCACAGGACTGTGTGTGACATGCATCCCGCTGGTGCACAGGTCCATGTGTGACATGCATCCCGCTGGTACACAGGACCATGTGTGACCCGCTGGTGCACAGGACCATGTGTGACCCGCTGGTGCACAGGAACATATGTAACCCGCTGGTGCACAGGACCATGTGCGACATGCATCCCGCTGGTGCACAGGACCATGTGTGACATGCATCCCGCTGGTCCACAGGACCGCGTGTGACATGCATCCCGCTGGTGCACAAGACCATGTGTGACATGCATCCCGCTGGTGCACAGGACCATGTGTGACCCGCAGGTGCACAGGACCATGTGTGACCCGCTGGTGCACAGGACCATCTGTGACCCGCCGGTGCACAGGACCATGTGCGACATGCATCCTGCTGGTGCACAGGACCATGTGTGACCCGCTGGTGTACAGGACCATGTGTGACCCGCTGGTGCACAGGACCATGTGCGACATGCATCCCGCTGGTGCACAGGACCATGTGTGACATGCATCCCGCTGGTACACAGGACCATGTGTGACCCGCTGGTGCACAACACCATGTGTGACCCGCTGTTGCACAGGACCATGTGTGACATGCATCCCGCTGGTGCACAGGACCGTATGTGACATGCATCCCGCTGGTGCACAGGACCGTGTGTGACATGCATCCCGCTGGTGCACAGGACCATGTGTGACATGCATCCCGCTGGTGCACAGGACCGTGTGTGACATGCATCCCGCTGGTGCACAGGACCGTGTGTGACATGCATCCCGCTGGTGCACAGGACCGTGTGTGACATGCATCCCGCTGGTGCACAGGACCATGTGTGACCCGCTGGTGCACAGGACCGTGTGTGGCATGCATCCCGCTGGTGCACAGGACCATGTGTGACAAGATTCCCTCTGGTGCACAGGACCATGTGTGACATGCATCCCGCTGGTGCACAGGACCATGTGTGACATGCATCCCGCTGGTGCACAGGACCATGTGTGAAATGCATCCCGCTGGTGCACAGGACCGTGTGTGACATGCATCCCGCTGGTGCACAGGACCGTGTGTGACATGCATCCCGCTGGTGCACAGGACCGTGTGTGACATGCATCCCGCTGGTGCACAGGACCATGTGTGACCCGCTGGTGCACAGGACCGTGTGTGGCATGCATCCCGCTGGTGCACAGGACCGTGTGTGACATGCATCCCGCTGGTGCACAGGACCATGTGTGACAAGCATCCCGCTGGTGCACAGGACCATGTGTGACATGCATCCCACTGGTGCACAGGACCATGTGTGACATGCATCCCGCTGGTGCACAGGACCATGTGTGACATGCATTCCGCTGGTGCACAGGACCGTGTGTGACATGCATCCCGCTGTTGCAAAGGACCGTGTGTGACATGCATCCCGCTGGTGCACAGGACCGTGTGTGACATGCATCCCGCTGGTGCACAGGACCATGTGTGACATGCATCCCGCTGGTACAGAGGACCATGTGTGACCCGCTGGTGCACAACACCATGTGTGACCCGCTGGTGCACAGGACCATGTGTGACCCGCTGGTGCACAGGACCATATGTAACCCGCTGGTGCAAAGGACCATGTGCGACATGCATCCCGCTGGTGCACAGGACCATGTGTGACATGGATCCCGCTGGTCCACAGGACCGCGTGTGACATGCATCCCGCTGGTGCACAAGACCATGTGTGACATGCATCCCGCTGGTGCACAGGACCATGTGTGACCCGCTGGTGCACAGGACCATGTGTGACCCGCTGGTGCACAACACCATGTGTGACCCGCTGGTGGACAGGACCATGTGCGACATGCATCCCGCTGGTGCACAGGACCGTGTGTGACATGCATCCCGCTGGTGCACAGGACAGTGTGTGACATGCATCCCGCTGGTGCACAGGACCATGTGTGACATGCATCCCGCTGGTGCACAGGACCATGTGTGACATGCATCCCGCTGGTGCACAGGACCGTGTGTGACATGCATCCCGCTGGTGCACAGGACCGTGTGTGAAATGCATCCCGCTGGTGTACAGGACCGTGTGTGACATGCATCCCGCTGATGCACAGGACCATTTGTGACCCGCTGGTGCACAGGACCGTGTGTGGCATGCATCCCGCTGGTGCACAGGACCATGTTTGACAAGATTCCCGCTGGTGCACAGGACCATCTGTGACATGCATCCCGCTGGTGCACAGGACCATGTGTGGCATGCATCCCGCTGGTGCACAGGACCATGTGTGACATGCATCCCGCTGGTGCACAGGACCGTGTGTGACATGCATCCCGCTGGTGCACAGGACCGTGTGTGACATGCATCCCGCTGGTGCACAGGACCGTGTGTGACATGCATCCCGCTGGTGCACAGGACCGTGTGTGACATGCATTCCGCTGGTGCACAGGACCGTGTGTGACATGCATCCCGCTGGTGCACAGGACCGTGTGTGACATGCATCCCGCTGGTGCACAGGACCGTGTGTGACCCGCTGGTGCACAGGACCGTGTGTGGCATGCATCCCGCTGGTGCACTGGACCATGTGTGAAAAGCATCCCGCTGGTGCACAGGACCATGTGTGACATGCATCCCGCTGGTGCACAGGACCATGTGTGACATGCATCCCGCTGGTGCACAGGACCATGTGTGACATGCATCCCGCTGGTGCACAGGACCGTGTGTGACATGCATCCCGCTGTTTCACAGGACCGTGTGTGACATGCATCCCGCTGGTGCACAGGACCATGTGTGACCCGCTGGTGCACAGGACCGTGTGTGACATGCATCCCGCTGGTACACAGGACCATGTGTGACCCGCTGGTGCACAACACCATGTGTGACCCGCTGGTGCACAGGACCATGTGTGACATGCATCCCGCTGGTGCACAGGACCGTGTGTGACATGCATCCCGCTGGTGCACAGGACCGTGTGTGGCATGCATCCCGCTGGTGCACAGGACCATGTGTGACAAGATTCCCGCTGGTGCACAGGACCATGTGTGACATGCATCCCGCTGGTGCACAGGACCATGTGTGACATGCATCCCGCTGGTGCACAGGACCATGTGTGACATGCATCCCGCTGGTGCACAGGACCATGTGTGACATGCATCCCGCTGGTGTACAGGACCGTGTGTGACATGCGTCCCGCTGGTGCACAGGACCGTGTGTGACATGCATCCCGCTGGTGCACAGGACCGTGTGTGACATGCATCCCGCTGGTGCACAGGACCATGTGTGACCCGCTGGTGCACAGGACCGTGTGTGGCATGCATCCCGCTGGGGCACAGGACCATGTGTGACATGCATCCCGCTGGTGCACAGGACCGTGTGTGACATGCATCCCGCTGGTGCACAGGACCGTGTGTGACATGCATCCCGCTGGTGCAAAGGACCATGTGTGACCCGCTGGTGCACAGGACCGTGTGTGGCATGCATCCCGCTGGTGCACAGGACCGTGTGTGACATGCATCCCGCTGGTGCACAGGACCATGTGTGACCCGCTGGTGCACAGGACCGTGTGTGGCATGCATCCCGCTGGTGCACAGGACCATGTGTGACATGCATCCCGCTGGTGCACAGGACCGTGTGTGACATGCATCCCGCTGGTGCACAGGACCGTGTGTGACATGCATCCCGCTGGTGCACAGGACCGTGTGTGACATGCATCCCGCTGGTGCACAGGACCGTGTGTGAAATGCATCCCGCTGGTGCAAAGGACCATGTGTGACCCGCTGGTGCACAGGACCGTGTGTGGCATGCATCCAGCTGGTGCACAGGACCATGTGTGACAAGCATCCCGCTGGTGCACAGGACCATGTGTGACCCGCTGGTGCACAGGACCGTGTGTGGCATGCATCCCGCTGGTGCACAGGACCATGTGTGACAAGCATCCCGCTGGTGCACAGGACCAAGTGTGACATGCATCCCGCTGGTGCACAGGACCGTGTGTGACATGCATCCCGCTGGTGCACAGGACCGTGTGTGACATACATCCCGCTGGTACACAGGACCGTGTGTGACATGCATCCCGCTGGTGCACAGGACCGTGTGTGACATGCATCCCGCTGGTGCACAGGACCATGTGTAACCCGCTGGTGCACAGGACCATGTGTGACATGCATCCCGCTGGTGCACAGGACCGTGTGTGAAATGCATCCCGCTGGTGCACAGGACCGTGTGTGACATGCATCCCGCTGGTACACAGGACCGTGTGTGACATGCATCCCGCTGGTGCACAGGACCGTGTGTGACATGCATCCCGCTGGTGCAAAGGACCATGTGTGACCCGCTGGAGCAGAGAACCATGTGTGGCATGCATCCCGCTCGTGCACAGGACCGTGTGTGACATGCATCCCGCTGGTGCACAGGACCATGTGTGACAAGCATCCCGCTGGTGCACAGGACCATGTGTGACATGCATCCCACTGGTGCACAGGACCATGTGTGACATGCATCCCGCTGGTGCACAGGACCGTGTGTGACATGCATCCCGCTGGTGCACAGGACCGTGTGTGACATGCATCCCGCTGGTGCACAGGACCGTGTGTGACATGCATCCCGCTGGTGCACAGGACCGTGTGTGACATGCATCCCGCTGGTACACAGGACCATGTGTGACCCGCTGGTGCACAGGACCATGTGTGACCCGCTGGTGCACAGGACCATATGTAACCCGCTGGTGCACAGGACCATGTGCGACATGCATCCCGCTGGTGCACAGGACCATGTGTGACATGCATCCCGCTGGTCCACAGGACCGCGTGTGACATGCATCCCGCTGGTGCACAAGACCATGTGTGACCCGCTGGTGCACAGGACCATGTGTGACCCGCTGGTGCACAGGACCATGTGTGACCCGCTGGTGCACAGGACCATATGTAACCCGCTGGTGCACAGGACCATGTGCGACATGCATCCCGCTGGTGCACAGGACCATGTGTGACATGCATCCCGCTGGTCCACAGGACCGCGTGTGACATGCATCCCGCTGGTGCACAAGACCATGTGTGACATGCATCCCGCTGGTGCACAGGACCATGTGTGACCCGCTAGTGCACAGGACCATGTGTGACCCGCTGGTGCACAGGACCATCTGTGACCCGCCGGTGCACAGGACCATGTGCGACATGCATCCCGCTGGTGCACAGGACCATGTGTGACCCGCTGGTGCACAGGAACATGTGTGACCCGCTGGTGCACAGGACCATGTGCGACATGCATCCCGCTGGTGCACAGGACCATGTGTGACATGCATCCCGCTGGTACACAGGACCATGTGTGACCCGCTGGTGCACAACACCATGTGTGACCCGCTGTTGCACAGGACCATGTGTGACATGCATCCCGCTGGTGCACAGGACCGTGTGTGACATGCATCCCGCTGGTGCACAGGACCGTGTGTGACATGCATCCCGCTGGTGCACAGGACCATGTGTGACATGCATCCCGCTGGTGCACAGGACCGTGTGTGACATGCATCCCGCTGGTGCACAGGACCGTGTGTGACATGCATCCCGCTGGTGCACAGGACCGTGTGTGACATGCATCCCGCTGGTGCACAGGACCATGTGTGACCCGCTGGTGCACAGGACCGTGTGTGGCATGCATCCCGCTGGTGCACAGGACCATGTCTGACAAGATTACCGCTGGTGCACAGGACCATGTGTGACATGCATCCCGCTGGTGCACAGGACCATGTGTGACATGCATCCCGCTGGTGCACAGGACCATGTGTGACATGCATCCCGCTGGCGCACAGGACCGTGTGTGACATGCATCCCGCTGGTGCAAAGGACCATGTGTGACCCGCTGGAGCAGAGAACCATGTGTGGCATGCATCCCGCTGGTGCACAGGACCGTGTGTGACATGCATCCCGCTGGTGCACAGGACCATGTGTGACAAGCATCCCGCTGGTGCACAGGACCATGTGTGACATGCATCCCACTGGTGCACAGGACCATGTGTGACATGCATCCCGCTGGTGCACAGGACCGTGTGTGACATGCATCCCGCTGGTGCACAGGACCGTGTGTGACAAGCATCCCGCTGGTGCACAGGACCGTGTGTGACATGCATCCCGCTGGTGCACAGGACCATGTGTGACATGCATCCCGCTGGTACACAGGACCATGTGTGACCCACTGGTGCACAGGACAATGTGTGACCCGCTGGTGCACAGGACCATATGTAACCCGCTGGTGCACAGGACCATGTGCGACATGCATCCCGCTGGTGCACAGGACAATGTGTGACATGCATCCCGCTGGCCCACAGGACCGCGTGTGACATGCATCCCGCTGGTGCACAAGACCATGTGTGACCCGCTGGTGCACAGGACCATGTGTGACCCGCTGGTGCACAGGACCATGTGTGACCCGCTGGTGCACAGGACCATATGTAACCCGCTGGTGCAGAGGACCATGTGCGACATGCATCCCGCTGGTGCACAGGACCATGTGTGACATGCATCCCGCTGGTCCACAGGACCGCGTGTGACATGCATCCCGCTGGTGCACAAGACCATGTGTGACATGCATCCCGCTGGTGCACAGGACCATGTGTGACCCGCTAGTGCACAGGACCATGTGTGACCCGCTGGTGCACAGGACCATCTGTGACCCGCCGGTGCACAGGACCATGTGCGACATGCATCCCGCTGGTGCACAGGACCATGTGTGACCCGCTTGTGCACAGGAACATGTGTGACCCGCTGGTGCACAGGACCATGTGCGACATGCATCCCGCTGGTGCACAGGACCATGTGTGACATGCATCCCGCTGGTACACAGGACCATGTGTGACCCGCTGGTGCACAACACCATGTGTGACCCGCTGTTGCACAGGACCATGTGTGACATGCATCCCGCTGGTGCACAGGACCGTGTGTGACATGCATCCCGCTGGTGCACAGGACCGTGTGTGACATGCATCCCGCTGGTGCACAGGACCATGTGTGACATGCATCCCGCTGGTGCACAGGACCGTGTGTGACATGCATCCCGCTGGTGCACAGGACCGTGTGTGACATGCATCCCGCTGGTGCACAGGACCGTGTGTGACATGCATCCCGCTGGTGCACAGGACCATGTGTGACCCGCTGGTGCACAGGACCGTGTGTGATGCATCCCGCTGGTGCACAGGACCATGTCTGACAAGATTACCGCTGGTGCACAGGACCATGTGTGACATGCATCCCGCTGGTGCACAGGACCATGTGTGACCCGCTGGTGCACAGGACCATGTGTGACATGCATCCCGCTGGTGCACAGGACCATGTGTGACATGCATCCCGCTGGTGCACAGGACCGTGTGTGACATGCATCCCGCTGGTGCACAGGACCGTGTGTGACATGCATCCTGCTGGTGCACAGGACCATGTGTGACCCGCTGGTGCACAGGACCGTGTGTGGCATGCATCCCGCTGGTGCACAGGACCGTGTGTGACATGCATCCCGCTTGTGCACAGGACCATATGTGACAAGCATCCCGCTGGTGCACAGGACCATGTGTGACATGCATCCCGCTGGTGCACAGGACCATGTGTGACATGCATCCCGCTGGTGCACAGGACCATGTGTGACATGCATTCCGCTGGTGCACAGGACCGTGTGTGACATGCATCCCGCTGGTGCAAAGGACCGTGTGTGACATGCATCCCGCTGGTGCACAGGACCGTGTGTGACATGCATCCCGCTGGTGCACAGGACCGTGTGTGACATGCATCCCGCTGGTACACAGGACCATGTGTGACCCGCTGGTGCACAACACCATGTGTGACCCGCTGGTGCACAGGACCATGTGTGACCCGCTGGTGCACAGGACCATGTGTAACCCGCTGGTGCAAAGGACCATGTGCGACATGCATCCCGCTGGTGCACAGGACCATGTGTGACATGCATCCCGCTGGTCCACAGGACCGCGTGTGACATGCAACCCGCTGGTGCACAAGACCATGTGTGACATGCATCCCGCTGGTGCACAGGACCATGTGTGACCCGCTGGTGCACAGGACCATGTGTGACCCGCTGGTGCACAGGACCATCTGTGACCCGCCGGTGCACAGGACCATGTGCGACATGCATCCCGCTGGTGCACAGGACCATGTGTGACCCGCTGGTGCACAGGACCATGTATGACCCGCTGGTGGACAGGACCATGTGCGACATGCATCCCGCTGGTGCACAGGACCATGTGTGACATGCATCCCGCTGGTACACAGGACCATGTGTGACCCGCTGGTGCACAACACCATGTGTGACCCGCTGGTGCACAGGACCATGTGTGACATGCATCCCGCTGGTGCACAGGACCGTGTGTGACATGCATCCCGCTGGTGTACAGGACCGTGTGTGACATGCATCCCGCTGGTGCACAGGACCGTGTGTGACATGCATCCCGCTGGTGCACAGGACCATGTGTGACATGCATCCCGCTGGTGCACAGGACCATGTGTGACATGCATCCCGCTGGTGCACAGGACCGTGTGTGACATGCATCCCGCTGGTGCACAGGACCGTGTGTGAAATGCATCCCGCTGGTGTACAGGACCGTGTGTGACATGCATCCCGCTGATGCACAGGACCATTTGTGACCCGCTGGTGCACAAGACCGTGTGTGGCATGCATCCCGCTGGTGCACAGGACCATGTTTGACAAGATTCCCGCTGGTGCACAGGACCATGTGTGACATGCATCCCGCTGGTGCACAGGACCATGTGTGGCATGCATCCCGCTGGTGCACAGGACCATGTGTGACATGCATCCCGCTGGTGCACAGGACCGTGTGTGACATGCATCCCGCTGGTGCACAGGACCGTGTGTGACATGCATCCCGCTGGTGCACAGGACCGTGTGTGACATGCATCCCGCTGGTGCACAGGACCGTGTGTGACATGCATCCCGCTGGTGCACAGGACCGTGTGTGACATGCATCCCGCTGGTGCACAGGACCGTGTGTGACATGCATCCCGCTGGTGCACAGGACCGTGTGTGACCCGCTGGTGCACAGGACCGTGTGTGGCATGCATCCCGCTGGTGCACTGGACCATGTGTGAAAAGCATCCCGCTGGTGCACAAGACCATGTGTGACATGCATCCCGCTGGTGCACAGGACCATGTGTGACATGCATCCCGCTGGTGCACAGGACCATGTGTGACCCGCTGGTGCACAGGACCGTGTGTGACATGCATCCCGCTGGTACACAGGACCATATGTGACCCGCTGGTGCACAACACCATGTGTGACCCGCTGGTGCACAGGACCATGTGTGACATGCATCCCGCTGGTGCAAAGGACCGTGTGTGACATGCATCCCGCTGGTGCACAGGACCGTGTGTGACATGCATCCCGCTGGTGCACAGGACCATGTGTGACATGCATCCCGCTGGTGCACAGGACCGTGTGTGACATGCATCCCGCTGGTGCACAGGACCGTGTGTGAAATGCATCCCGCTGGTGCACAGGACCGTGTGTGACATGCATCCCGCTGGTGCACAAGACCATGTGTGACCCGCTGGTGCACAGGACCGTGTGTGGCATGCATCCCGCTGGTGCACAGGACCATGTGTGACAAGATTCCCGCTGGTTCACAGGACCATGTGTGACATGCATCCCGCTGGTGCACAGGACCATGTGTGACATGCATCCCGCTGGTGCACAGGACCATGTGTGACATGCATCCCGCTGGTGCAAAGGACCATGTGTGACATGCATCCCGCTGGTGTACAGGACCGTGTGTGACATGCATCCCGCTGGTGCACAGGACCGTGTGTGACATGCATCCCGCTGGTGCACAGGACCGTGTGTGACATGCATCCCGCTGGTGCACAGGACCATGTGTGACCCGCTGGTGCACAGGACCGTGTGTGGCATGCATCCCGCTGGTGCACAGGACCATGTGTGACATGCATCCCGCTGGTGCACAGGACCGTGTGTGACATGCATCCCGCTGGTGCACAGGACCGTGTGTGACATGCATCCCGCTGGTGCACAGGACCGTGTGTGACATGCATCCCGCTGGTGCACAGGACCGTGTGTGACATGCATCCCGCTGGTGCAAAGGACCATGTGTGACCCGTTTGTGCACAGGACCGTGTGTGGCATGCATCCCGCTGGTGCACAGGACCGTGTGTGACATGCATCCCGCTGGTGCACAGGACCATGTGTGACCCGCTGGTGCACAGGACCGTGTGTGGCATGCATCCCGCTGGTGCACAGGACCATGTGTGACATGCATCCCGCTGGTGCACTGGACCGTGTGTGACATGCATCCCGCTGGTGCACAGGACCGTGTGTGACATGCATCCCGCTGGTGCACAGGACCGTGTGTGACATGCATCCCGCTGGTGCACAGGACCGTGTGTGACATGCATCCCGCTGGTGCAAAGGACCATGTGTGACCCGCTGGTGCACAGGACCGTGTGTGGCATGCATCCCGCTGGTGCACAGGACCATGTGTGACAAGCATCCAGCTGGTGCACAGGACCATGTGTGACATGCATCCCGCTGGTGCACAGGACCATGTGTGACATGCATCCCGCTGGTGCACAGGACCATGTGTGACATGCATCCCGCTGGTGCACAGGACCGTGTGTGACATGCATCCCGCTGGTGCACAGGACCGTGTGTGACATGCATCCCGCTGGTGCACAGGACCGTGTGTGACATGCATCCCGCTGGTGCACAGGACCATGTGTGACCCGCTGGTGCACAGGACCGTGTGTGGCATGCATCCCGCTGGTGCACAGGACCATGTGTGACAAGCATCCCGCTGGTGCACAGGACCATGTGTGACATGCATCCCGCTGGTGCACAGGACCGTGTGTGACATTTATCCCGCTGGTGCACAGGACCGTGTGTGACATACATCCCGCTGGTACACAGGACCGTGTGTGACATGCATCCCGCTGGTGCACAGGACCATGTGTGACATGCATCCCGCTGGTGCACAGGACCGTGTGTGACATGCATCCCGCTGGTGCACAGGACCGTGTGTGACATGCATCCCGCTGGTGCACAGGACCATGTGTAACCCGCTGGTGCACAGGACCATGTGTGACATGCATCCCGCTGGTGCACAGGACCGTGTGTGACATGCATCCCGCTGGTGCACAGGACCGTGTGTGACATGCATCCCGCTGGTGCACAGGACCGTGTGTGACATGCATCCCGCTGGTGCACAGGACCATGTGTGACATGCATCCCGCTGGTACAAAGGACCATGTGTGACCCGCTGGTGCACAACACCATGTGTGACCCGCTGGTGCACAGGACCATGTGTGACCCGCTGGTGCACAGGACCATGTGTGACCCGCTGGTGCACAGGACCGTGTGTGACATGCATCCCGCTGGTGCACAGGACCATGTGTGACCCTCTGGTTCACAGAACCATGTGTGGCATGCATCCCGCTGGTGCACAGGACCGTGTGTGACATGCATCCCGCTGGTGCACAGGACCATGTGTGACAAGCATCCCGCTGGTGCACAGGACCATGTGTGACATGCATCCCGCTGGTGCACAGGACCGTGTGTGACATGCATCCCGCTGGTGCACAGGACCGTGTGTGACATGCATCCCGCTGGTGCACAGGACCGTGTGTGACATGCATCCCGCTGGTGCACAGGACCGTGTGACATGCATCCCGCTGGTGCACAGGACCATGTGTGACCCGCTGGTGCACAGGACCGTGTGTGGCATGCATCCCGCTGGTGCACAGGACCGTGTGTGACATGCATCCCGCTGGTACACAGGACCGTGTGTGACATGCATCCCGCTGGTGCACAGGACCGTGTGTGACATGCATCCCGCTGGTGCACAGGACCGTGTGTGACATGCATCCCGCTGGTACACAGGACCGTGTGTGACATGCATCCCGCTGGTGCACAGGACCGTGTGTGACATGCATCCCGCTGGTGCAAAGGACCATGTGTGACCCGCTGGAGCAGAGAACCATGTGTGGCATGCATCCCGCTGGTCACAGGACCGTGTGTGACATGCATCCCGCTGGTGCACAGGACCATGTGTGACAAGCATCCCGCTGGTGCACAGGACCATGTGTGACATGCATCCCACTGGTGCACAGGACCATGTGTGACATGTATCCCGCTGGTGCACAGGACCATGTGTGACATGCATCCCGCTGGTCCACAGGACCGCGTGTGACATGCATCCCGCTGGTGCACAAGACCATGTGTGACATGCATCCCGCTGGTGCACAGGACCATGTGTGACCCGCAGGTGCACAGGACCATGTGTGACCCGCTGGTGCACAGGACCATCTGTGACCCGCCGGTGCACAGGACCATGTGCGACATGCATCCCGCTGGTGCACAGGACCATGTGTGACCCGCTGGTGCACAGGACCATGTGTGACCCGATGGTGCACAGGACCATGTGCGACATGCATCCCGCTGGTGCACAGGACCATGTGTGACATGCATCCCGCTGGTACACAGGACCATGTGTGACCCGCTGGTGCACAACACCATGTGTGACCCGCTGTTGCACAGGACCATGTGTGACATGCATCCCGCTGGTGCACAGGACCGTGTGTGACATGCATCCCGCTGGTGCACAGGACCATGTGTGACAAGCATCCCGCTGGTGCACAGGACCATGTGTGACATGCATCCCGCTGGTGCACAGGACCGTGTGTGACATGCATCCCGCTGGTGCACAGGACCGTGTGTGACATGCATCCCGCTGGTGCACAGGACCGTGTGTGACATGCATCCCGCTGGTGCACAGGACCATGTGTAACCCGCTGGTGCACAGGACCATGTGTGACATGCATCCCGCTGGTGCACAGGACCGTGTGTGACATGCATCCCGCTGGTGCACAGGACCGTGTGTGACATGCATCCCGCTGGTGCACAGGACCATGTGTGACATGCATCCCGCTGGTACAAAGGACCATGTGTGACCCGCTGGTGCACAACACCATGTGTGACCCGCTGGTGCACAGGACCGTGTGTGACCCGCTGGTGCACAGGACCATGTGTGACCCGCTGGTGCACAGGACCGTGTGTGACATGCATCCCGCTGGTGCACAGGACCATGTGTGACCCTCTGGTGCACAGAACCATGTGTGGCATGCATCCCGCTGGTGCACAGGACCGTGTGTGACATGCATCCCGCTGGTGCACAGGACCATGTGTGACAAGCATCCCGCTGGTGCACAGGACCATGTGTGACATGCATCCCGCTGGTGCACAGGACCGTGTGTGACATGCATCCCGCTGGTGCACAGGACCGTGTGTGACATTCATCCCGCTGGTGCACAGGACCGTGTGTGACATGCATCCCGCTGGTGCACAGGACCGTGTGACATGCATCCCGCTGGTGCACAGGACCATGTGTGACCCGCTGGTGCACAGGACAGTGTGTGGCATGCATCCCGCTGGTGCACAGGACCGTGTGTGACATGCATCCCGCTGGTACACAGGACCGAGTGTGACATGCATCCCGCTGGTGCACAGGACCGTGTGTGACATGCATCCCGCTGGTGCACAGGACCGTGTGTGACATGCATCCCGCTGGTACACAGGACCGTGTGTGACATGCATCCCGCTGGTGCACAGGACCGTGTGTGACATGCATCCCGATGGTGCAAAGGACCATGTGTGACCCGCTGGAGCAGAGAACCATGTGTGGCATGCATCCCGCTGGTGCACAGGACCGTGTGTGACATGCATCCCGCTGGTGCACAGGACCATGTGTGACAAGCATCCCGCTGGTGCACAGGACCATGTGTGACATGCATCCCACTGGTGCACAGGACCATGTGTGACATGCATCCCGCTGGTGCACAGGACCATGTGTGACATGCATCCCGCTGGTGCACAGGACCGTGTGTGACATGCATCCTGCTGGTGCACAGGACCGTGTGTGACATGCATCCCGCTGGTGCACAGGACCATGTGTGACATGCATCCCGCTGGTACACAGGACCATGTGTGACCCGCTGGTGCACAGGACCATGTGTGACCCGCTGGTGCACAGGACCATATGTAACCCGCTGGTGCACAGGACCATGTGCGACATGCATCCCGCTGGTGCACAGGACCATGTGTGACATGCATCCCGCTGGTCCACAGGACCGCGTGTGAAATGCATCCAGCTGGTGCACAAGACCATTTGTGACATGCATCCCGCTGGTGCACAGGACCATGTGTGACCCGCAGGTGCACAGGACCATGTGTGACCCGCTGGTGCACAGGACCATCTGTGACCCGCCGGTGCACAGGACCATGTGCGACATGCATCCCGCTGGTGCACAGGACCATGTGTGACCCGCTGGTGCACAGGACCATGTGTGACCCGCTGGTGCACAGGACCATGTGCGACATGCATCCCGCTGGTGCACAGGACCATGTGTGACATGCATCCCGCTGGTACACAGGACCATGTGTGACCCGCTGGTGCACAACACCATGTGTGACCCGCTGTTGCACAGGACCATGTGTGACATGCATCCCGCTGGTTCACAGGACCGTGTGTGACATGCATCCCGCTGGTGCACAGGACCGTGTGTGACATGCATCCCGCTGGTGCACAGGACCGTGTGTGACATGCATCCCGCTGGTGCACAGGACCGTGTGTGACATGCATCCCGCTGGTGCACAGGACCGTGTGTGACATGCATCCCGCTGGTGCAAAGGACCGTGTGTGACATGCATCCCGCTGGTGCACAGGACCGTGTGTGACATGCATCCCGCTGGTACACAGGACCATGTGTGACCCGCTGGTGCACAACACCATGTGTGACCCGCTGGTGCACAGGACCATGTGTGACCCGCTGGTGCACAGGACCATGTGTAACCCGCTGGTGCAAAGGACCATGTGCGAAATGCATCCCGCTGGTGCACAGGACCATGTGTGACATGCATCCCGCTGGTGCACAGGACCGCGTGTGACATGCATCCCGCTGGTGCACAAGACCATGTGTGACATGCATCCCGCTGGTGCACAGGACCATGTGTGACCCGCTGGTGCACAGGACCATGTGTGACCCGCTGGTGCACAGGACCATCTGTGACCCGCCGGTGCACAGGACCATGTGCGACATGCATCCCGCTGGTGCACAGGACCATGTGTGACCCGCTGGTGCACAGGACCATGTATGACCCGCTGGTGGACAGGACCATGTGCGACATGCATCCCGCTGGTGCACAGGACCATGTGTGACATGCATCCCGCTGGTACACAGGACCATGTGTGACCCGCTGGTGCACAACACCATGTGTGACCCGCTGGTGCACAGGACCATGTGTGACATGCATCCCGCTGGTGGACAGGACCGTGTGTGACATGCATCCCGCTGGTGCACAGGACAGTGTGTGACATGCATCCCGCTGGTGCAGAGGACCGTGTGTGACATGCATCCCGCTGGTGCACATGACCATGTGTGACATGCATCCCGCTGGTGCACAGGACCGTGTGTGACATGCATCCCGCTGGTGCACAGGACCGTGTGTGAAATGCATCCCGCTGGTGTACAGGACCGTGTGTGACATGCATCCCGCTGATGCACAGGACCATTTGTGACCCGCTGGTGCACAGGACCGTGTGTGGCATGCATCCCGCTGGTGCACAGGACCATGTTTGACAAGATTCCCGCTGGTGCACAGGACCATGTGTGACATGCATCCCGCTGGTGCACAGGACCATGTGTGGCATGCATCCCGCTGGTGCACAGGACCGTGTGTGACATGCATCCCGCTGGTGCACAGGACCGTGTGTGACATGCATCCCGCTGGTGCACAGGACCGTGTGTGACATGCATCCCGCTGGTGCACAGGACCGTGTGTGACATGCATCCCGCTGGTGCACAGGACCGTGTGTGACATGCATCCCGCTGGTGCACAGGACCGTGTGTGACATGCATCCCGCTGGTGCACAGGACCGTGTGTGACATGCATCCCGCTGGTGCACAGGACCATGTGTGACCCGCTGGTGCACAGGACCATGTGTGACCCGCTGGTGCACAGGACCATGTGCGACATGCATCCCGCTGGTGCACAGGACCATGTGTGACATGCATCCCGCTGGTACACAGGACCATGTGTGACCCGCTGGTGCACAACACCATGTGTGACCCGCTGTTGCACAGGACCATGTGTGACATGCATCCCGCTGGTTCACAGGACCGTGTGTGACATGCATCCCGCTGGTGCACAGGACCGTGTGTGACATGCATCCCGCTGGTGCACAGGACCGTGTGTGACATGCATCCCGCTGGTGCACAGGACCGTGTGTGACATGCATCCCGCTGGTGCACAGGACCGTGTGTGACATGCATCCCGCTGGTGCAAAGGACCGTGTGTGACATGCATCCCGCTGGTGCACAGGACCGTGTGTGACATGCATCCCGCTGGTACACAGGACCATGTGTGACCCGCTGGTGCACAACACCATGTGTGACCCGCTGGTGCACAGGACCATGTGTGACCCGCTGGTGCACAGGACCATGTGTAACCCGCTGGTGCAAAGGACCATGTGCGAAATGCATCCCGCTGGTGCACAGGACCATGTGTGACATGCATCCCGCTGGTGCACAGGACCGCGTGTGACATGCATCCCGCTGGTGCACAAGACCATGTGTGACATGCATCCCGCTGGTGCACAGGACCATGTGTGACCCGCTGGTGCACAGGACCATGTGTGACCCGCTGGTGCACAGGACCATCTGTGACCCGCCGGTGCACAGGACCATGTGCGACATGCATCCCGCTGGTGCACAGGACCATGTGTGACCCGCTGGTGCACAGGACCATGTATGACCCGCTGGTGGACAGGACCATGTGCGACATGCATCCCGCTGGTGCACAGGACCATGTGTGACATGCATCCCGCTGGTACACAGGACCATGTGTGACCCGCTGGTGCACAACACCATGTGTGACCCGCTGGTGCACAGGACCATGTGTGACATGCATCCTGCTGGTGGACAGGACCGTGTGTGACATGCATCCCGCTGGTGCACAGGACAGTGTGTGACATGCATCCCGCTGGTGCAGAGGACCATGTGTGACATGCATCCCGCTGGTGCACATGACCATGTGTGACATGCATCCCGCTGGTGCACAGGACCGTGTGTGACATGCATCCCGCTGGTGCACAGGACCGTGTGTGAAATGCATCCCGCTGGTGTACAGGACCGTGTGTGACATGCATCCCGCTGATGCACAGGACCATTTGTGACCCGCTGGTGCACAGGACCGTGTGTGGCATGCATCCCGCTGGTGCACAGGACCATGTTTGACAAGATTCCCGCTGGTGCACAGGACCATGTGTGACATGCATCCCGCTGGTGCACAGGACCATGTGTGGCATGCATCCCGCTGGTGCACAGGACCGTGTGTGACATGCATCCCGCTGGTGCACAGGACCGTGTGTGACATGCATCCCGCTGGTGCACAGGACCGTGTGTGACATGCATCCCGCTGGTGCACAGGACCGTGTGTGACATGCATCCCGCTGGTGCACAGGACCGTGTGTGACATGCATCCCGCTGGTGCACAGGACCGTGTGTGACATGCATCCCGCTGGTGCACAGGACCGTGTGTGACATGCATCCCGCTGGTGCACAGGACCGTGTGTGACCCGCTGGTGCACAGGACCGTGTGTGGCATGCATCCCGCTGGTGCACTGGACCATGTGTGAAAAGCATCCCGCTGGTGCACAAGACCATGTGTGACATGCATCCCGCTGGTGCACAGGACCATGTGTGACATGCATCCCGCTAGTGCACAGGACCATGTGTGACATGCATCCCGCTGGTGCACAGGACCATGTGTGACATGCATCCCGCTGGTGCACAGGACCGTGTGTGACATGCATCCCGCTGGTGCACAGGACCATGTGTGACCCGCTGGTGCACAGGACCGTGTGTGACATGCATCCCGCTGGTACACAGGACCATGTGTGACCCGCTGGTGCACAACACCATGTGTGACCCGCTGGTGCACAGGACCATGTGTGACATGCATCCCGCTGGTGCACAGGACCGTGTGTGACATGCATCCCGCTGGTGCACAGGACCGTGTGTGACATGCATCCCGCTGGTGCACAGGACCATGTGTGACATGCATCCCGCTGGTGCACAGGACAGTGTGTGACATGCATCCCGCTGGTGCACAGGACCGTGTGTGAAATGCATCCCACTGGTGCACAGGACCGTGTGTGACATGCATCCCGCTGGTGCACAGGACCATGTGTGACCCGCTGGTGCACAGGACCGTGTGTGGCATGCATCCCGCTGGTGCACAGGACCATGTGTGACAAGATTCCCGCTGGTGCACAGGACCATGTGTGACATGCATCCCGCTGGTGCACAGGACCATGTGTGACATGCATCCCGCTGGTGCACAGGACCATGTGTGACATGCATCCCGCTGGTGCACAGGACCATGTGTGACATGCATCCCGCTGGTGTACAGGACCGTGTGTGACATGCATCCCGCTGGTGCACAGGACCGTGTGTGACATGCATCCCGCTGGTGCACAGGCCGTGTGTGACATGCATCCCGCTGGTGCACAGGACCATGTGTGACCCGCTGGTGCACAGGACCGTGTGTGGCATGCATCCCGCTGGTGCACAGGACCATGTGTGACATGCATCCCGCTGGTGCACAGGACCGTGTGTGACATGCATCCCGCTGGTGCACAGGACCGTGTGTGACATGCATCCCGCTGGTGCACAGGACCGTGTGTGACATGCATCCCGCTGGTGCACAGGACCGTGTGTGACATGCATCCCGCTGGTGCAAAGGACCATGTGTGACCCGCTGGTGCACAGGACCGTGTGTGGCATGCATCCCGCTGGTGCACAGGACCATGTGTGACAAGCATCCCGCTGTTGCACAGGACCATGTGTGACATGCATCCCGCTGGTGCACAGGACCGTGTGTGACATGCATCCCGCTGGTGCAAAGGACCGTGTGTGACATGCATCCCGCTGGTGCACAGGACCGTGTGTGACATGCATCCCGCTGGTACACAGGACCATGTGTGACCCGCTGGTGCACAACACCATGTGTGACCCGCTGGTGCACAGGACCATGTGTGACCCGCTGGTGCACAGGACCATGTGTAACCCGCTGGTGCAAAGGACCATGTGCGAAATGCATCCCGCTGGTGCACAGGACCATGTGTGACATGCATCCCGCTGGTGCACAGGACCGCGTGTGACATGCATCCCGCTGGTGCACAAGACCATGTGTGACATGCATCCCGCTGGTGCACAGGACCATGTGTGACCCGCTGGTGCACAGGACCATGTGTGACCCGCTGGTGCACAGGACCATCTGTGACCCGCCGGTGCACAGGACCATGTGCGACATGCATCCCGCTGGTGCACAGGACCATGTGTGACCCGCTGGTGCACAGGACCATGTATGACCCGCTGGTGGACAGGACCATGTGCGACATGCATCCCGCTGGTGCACAGGACCATGTGTGACATGCATCCCGCTGGTACACAGGACCATGTGTGACCCGCTGGTGCACAACACCATGTGTGACCCGCTGGTGCACAGGACCATGTGTGACATGCATCCCGCTGGTGGACAGGACCGTGTGTGACATGCATCCCGCTGGTGCACAGGACAGTGTGTGACATGCATCCCGCTGGTGCAGAGGACCATGTGTGACATGCATCCCGCTGGTGCACATGACCATGTGTGACATGCATCCCGCTGGTGCACAGGACCGTGTGTGACATGCATCCCGCTGGTGCACAGGACCGTGTGTGAAATGCATCCCGCTGGTGTACAGGACCGTGTGTGACATGCATCCCGCTGATGCACAGGACCATTTGTGACCCGCTGGTGCACAGGACCGTGTGTGGCATGCATCCCGCTGGTGCACAGGACCATGTTTGACAAGATTCCCGCTGGTGCACAGGACCATGTGTGACATGCATCCCGCTGGTGCACAGGACCATGTGTGACATGCATCCCGCTGGTGCACAGGACCATGTGTGACATGCATCCCGCTGGTGCACAGGACCATGTGTGACATGCATCCCGCTGGTGTACAGGACCGTGTGTGACATGCATCCCGCTGGTGCACAGGACCGTGTGTGACATGCATCCCGCTGGTGCACAGGCCGTGTGTGACATGCATCCCGCTGGTGCACAGGACCATGTGTGACCCGCTGGTGCACAGGACCGTGTGTGGCATGCATCCCGCTGGTGCACAGGACCATGTGTGACATGCATCCCGCTGGTGCACAGGACCGTGTGTGACATGCATCCCGCTGGTGCACAGGACCGTGTGTGACATGCATCCCGCTGGTGCACAGGACCGTGTGTGACATGCATCCCGCTGGTGCACAGGACCGTGTGTGACATGCATCCCGCTGGTGCAAAGGACCATGTGTGACCCGCTGGTGCACAGGACCGTGTGTGGCATGCATCCCGCTGGTGCACAGGACCATGTGTGACAAGCATCCCGCTGTTGCACAGGACCATGTGTGACATGCATCCCGCTGGTGCACAGGACCGTGTGTGACATGCATCCCGCTGGTGCAAAGGACCGTGTGTGACATGCATCCCGCTGGTGCACAGGACCGTGTGTGACATGCATCCCGCTGGTACACAGGACCATGTGTGACCCGCTGGTGCACAACACCATGTGTGACCCGCTGGTGCACAGGACCATGTGTGACCCGCTGGTGCACAGGACCATGTGTAACCCGCTGGTGCAAAGGACCATGTGCGAAATGCATCCCGCTGGTGCACAGGACCATGTGTGACATGCATCCCGCTGGTGCACAGGACCGCGTGTGACATGCATCCCGCTGGTGCACAAGACCATGTGTGACATGCATCCCGCTGGTGCACAGGACCATGTGTGACCCGCTGGTGCACAGGACCATGTGTGACCCGCTGGTGCACAGGACCATCTGTGACCCGCCGGTGCACAGGACCATGTGCGACATGCATCCCGCTGGTGCACAGGACCATGTGTGACCCGCTGGTGCACAGGACCATGTATGACCCGCTGGTGGACAGGACCATGTGCGACATGCATCCCGCTGGTGCACAGGACCATGTGTGACATGCATCCCGCTGGTACACAGGACCATGTGTGACCCGCTGGTGCACAACACCATGTGTGACCCGCTGGTGCACAGGACCATGTGTGACATGCATCCCGCTGGTGGACAGGACCGTGTGTGACATGCATCCCGCTGGTGCACAGGACAGTGTGTGACATGCATCCCGCTGGTGCAGAGGACCATGTGTGACATGCATCCCGCTGGTGCACATGACCATGTGTGACATGCATCCCGCTGGTGCACAGGACCGTGTGTGACATGCATCCCGCTGGTGCACAGGACCGTGTGTGAAATGCATCCCGCTGGTGTACAGGACCGTGTGTGACATGCATCCCGCTGATGCACAGGACCATTTGTGACCCGCTGGTGCACAGGACCGTGTGTGGCATGCATCCCGCTGGTGCACAGGACCATGTTTGACAAGATTCCCGCTGGTGCACAGGACCATGTGTGACATGCATCCCGCTGGTGCACAGGACCATGTGTGGCATGCATCCCGCTGGTGCACAGGACCGTGTGTGACATGCATCCCGCTGGTGCACAGGACCGTGTGTGACATGCATCCCGCTGGTGCACAGGACCGTGTGTGACATGCATCCCGCTGGTGCACAGGACCGTGTGTGACATGCATCCCGCTGGTGCACAGGACCGTGTGTGACATGCATCCCGCTGGTGCACAGGACCGTGTGTGACATGCATCCCGCTGGTGCACAGGACCGTGTGTGACATGCATCCCGCTGGTGCACAGGACCGTGTGTGACCCGCTGGTGCACAGGACCGTGTGTGGCATGCATCCCGCTGGTGCACTGGACCATGTGTGAAAAGCATCCCGCTGGTGCACAAGACCATGTGTGACATGCATCCCGCTGGTGCACAGGACCATGTGTGACATGCATCCCGCTAGTGCACAGGACCATGTGTGACATGCATCCCGCTGGTGCACAGGACCATGTGTGACATGCATCCCGCTGGTGCACAGGACCGTGTGTGACATGCATCCCGCTGGTGCACAGGACCGTGTGTGACATGCATCCCGCTGGTGCACAGGACCATGTGTGACCCGCTGGTGCACAGGACCGTGTGTGACATGCATCCCGCTGGTACACAGGACCATGTGTGACCCGCTGGTGCACAACACCATGTGTGACCCGCTGGTGCACAGGACCATGTGTGACATGCATCCCGCTGGTGCACAGGACCGTGTGTGACATGCATCCCGCTGGTGCACAGGACCGTGTGTGACATGCATCCCGCTGGTGCACAGGACCATGTGTGACATGCATCCCGCTGGTGCACAGGACAGTGTGTGACATGCATCCCGCTGGTGCACAGGACCGTGTGTGAAATGCATCCCACTGGTGCACAGGACCGTGTGTGACATGCATCCCGCTGGTGCACAGGACCATGTGTGACCCGCTGGTGCACAGGACCGTGTGTGGCATGCATCCCGCTGGTGCACAGGACCATGTGTGACAAGATTCCCGCTGGTGCACAGGACCATGTGTGACATGCATCCCGCTGGTGCACAGGACCATGTGTGACATGCATCCCGCTGGTGCACAGGACCATGTGTGACATGCATCCCGCTGGTGCACAGGACCATGTGTGACATGCATCCCGCTGGTGTACAGGACCGTGTGTGACATGCATCCCGCTGGTGCACAGGACCGTGTGTGACATGCATCCCGCTGGTGCACAGGCCGTGTGTGACATGCATCCCGCTGGTGCACAGGACCATGTGTGACCCGCTGGTGCACAGGACCGTGTGTGGCATGCATCCCGCTGGTGCACAGGACCATGTGTGACATGCATCCCGCTGGTGCACAGGACCGTGTGTGACATGCATCCCGCTGGTGCACAGGACCGTGTGTGACATGCATCCCGCTGGTGCACAGGACCGTGTGTGACATGCATCCCGCTGGTGCACAGGACCGTGTGTGACATGCATCCCGCTGGTGCAAAGGACCATGTGTGACCCGCTGGTGCACAGGACCGTGTGTGGCATGCATCCCGCTGGTGCACAGGACCATGTGTGACAAGCATCCCGCTGTTGCACAGGACCATGTGTGATATGCATCCCGCTGGTGCACAGGACCATGTGTGACATGCATCCCGCTGGTGCACAGGACCATGTGTGACATGCATCCCGCTGGTGCACAGGACCGTGTGTGACATGCATTCCGCTGGTGCACAGGACCGTGTGTGACATGCATCCCGCTGGTGCACAGGACCGTGTGTGACATGCATCCCGCTGGTGCACAGGACCATGTGTGACCCGCTGGTGCACAGGACCGTGTGTGGCATGCATCCCGCTGGTGCACAGGACCATGTGTGACAAGCATCCCGCTGGTGCACAGGACCATGTGTGACATGCATCCCGCTGGTGCACAGGACCGTGTGTGACATGCATCCCGCTGGTGCACAGGACCGTGTGTGACATACATCCCGCTGGTACACAGGACCGTGTGTGACATGCATCCCGCTGGTGCACAGGACCGTGTGTGACATGCATCCCGCTGGTGCACAGGACCGTGTGTGACATGCATCCCGCTGGTGCACAGGACCATGTGTGACATGCATCCCGCTGGTGCACAGGACCGTGTGTGACATGCATCCCGCTGGTGCACAGGACCGTGTGTGACATGCATCCCGCTGGTGCACAGGCCGTGTGTGACATGCATCCCGCTGGTGCACAGGACCATGTGTGACCCGCTGGTGCACAGGACCGTGTGTGGCATGCATCCCGCTGGTGCACAGGACCATGTGTGATATGCATCCCGCTGGTGCACAGGACCGTGTGTGACATGCATCCCGCTGGTGCACAGGACCGTGTGTGACATGCATCCCGCTGGTGCACAGGACCGTGTGTGACATGCATCCCGCTGGTGCACAGGACCGTGTGTGACATGCATCCCGCTGGTGCAAAGGACCATGTGTGACCCGCTGGTGCACAGGACCGTGTGTGGCATGCATCCCGCTGGTGCACAGGACCGTGTGTGACATGCATCCCGCTGGTGCACAGGACCGTGTGTGACATGCATCCCGCTGGTGCACAGGACCGTGTGTGACATGCATCCCGCTGGTGCACAGGACCGTGTGTGACATGCATCCCGCTGGTGCAAAGGACCATGTGTGACCCGCTGGTGCACAGGACCGTGTGTGGCATGCATCCCGCTGGTGCACAGGACCATGTGTGACATGCATCCCGCTGGTGCACAGGACCGTGTGTGACATGCATCCCGCTGGTGCACAGGACCGTGTGTGACATGCATCCCGCTGGTGCACAGGACCGTGTGTGACATGCATCCCGCTGGTGCACAGGACCGTGTGTGACATGCATCCCGCTGGTGCAAAGGACCATGTGTGACCCGCTGGTGCACATGACCGTGTGTGGCATGCATCCCGCTGGTGCACAGGACCATGTGTGACAAGCATCCCGCTGGTGCACAGGACCATGTGTGATATGCATCCCGCTGGTGCACAGGACCATGTGTGACATGCATCCCGCTGGTGCACAGGACCATGTGTGACATGCATCCCGCTGGTGCACAGGACCGTGTGTGACATGCATCCCGCTGGTGCACAGGACCGTGTGTGACATGCATCCCGCTGGTGCAAAGGACCATGTGTGACCCGCTGGTGCACAGGACCGTGTGTGGCATGCATCCCGCTGGTGCACAGGACCATGTGTGACATGCATCCCGCTGGTGCACAGGACCGTGTGTGACATGCATCCCGCTGGTGCACAGGACCGTGTGTGACATGCATCCCGCTGGTGCACAGGACCGTGTGTGACATGCATCCCGCTGGTGCACAGGACCGTGTGTGACATGCATCCCGCTGGTGCAAAGGACCATGTGTGACCCGCTGGTGCACAGGACCGTGTGTGGCATGCATCCCGCTGGTGCACAGGACCATGTGTGACAAGCATCCCGCTGGTGCACAGGACCATGTGTGATATGCATCCCGCTGGTGCACAGGACCATGTGTGACATGCATCTCGCTGGTGCACAGGACCATGTGTGACATGCATCCCGCTGGTGCACAGGACCGTGTGTGACATGCATCCCGCTGGTGCACAGGACCGTGTGTGACATGCATCCCGCTGGTGCACAGGACCGTGTGTGACATGCATCCCGCTGGTGCACAGGACCATGTGTGACCCGCTGGTGCACAGGACCGTGTGTGGCATGCATCCCGCTGGTGCACAGGACCATGTGTGACAAGCATCCCGCTGGTGCACAGGACCATGTGTGACATGCATCCCGCTGGTGCACAGGACCGTGTGTGACATGCATCCCGCTGGTGCACAGGACCGTGTGTGACATACATCCCGCTGGTACACAGGACCGTGTGTGACATGCATCCCGCTGGTGCACAGGACCGTGTGTGACATGCATCCCGCTGGTGCACAGGACCGTGTGTGACATGCATCCCGCTGGTGCACAGGACCGTGTGTGACATGCATCCCGCTGGTGCACAGGACCATGTGTAACCCGCTGGTGCACAGGACCATGTGTGACATGCATCCCGCTGGTGCACAGGACCGTGTGTGACATGCATCCCGCTGGTGCACAGGACCGTGTGTGACATGCATCCCGCTGGTGCACAGGACCGTGTGTGACATGCATCCCGCTGGTGCACAGGACCATGTGTGACATGCATCCCGCTGGTACAAAGGACCATGTGTGACCCGCTGGTGCACAACACCATGTGTGACCCGCTGGTGCACAGGACCATGTGTGACCCGCTGGTGCACAGGACCATGTGTGACCCGCTGGTGCACAGGACCGTGTGTGACATGCATCCCGCTGGTGCACAGGACCATGTGTGACCCTCTGGTGCACAGAACCATGTGTGGCATGCATCCCGCTGGTGCACAGGACCGTGTGTGACATGCATCCCGCTGGTGCACAGGACCATGTGTGACAAGCATCCCGCTGGTGCACAGGACCATGTGTGACATGCATCCCGCTGGTGCACAGGACCGTGTGTGACATGCATCCCGCTGGTGCACAGGACCGTGTGTGACATGCATCCCGCTGGTGCACAGGACCGTGTGTGACATGCATCCCGCTGGTGCACAGGACCGTGTGACATGCATCCCGCTGGTGCACAGGACCATGTGTGACCCGCTGGTGCACAGGACAGTGTGTGGCATGCATCCCGCTGGTGCACAGGACCGTGTGTGACATGCATCCCGCTGGTACACAGGACCGTGTGTGACATGCATCCCGCTGGTGCACAGGACCGTGTGTGACATGCATCCCGCTGGTGCACAGGACCGTGTGTGACATGCATCCCGCTGGTATACAGGACCGTGTGTGACATGCATCCCGCTGGTGCACAGGACCGTGTGTGACATGCATCCCGCTGATGCAAAGGACCATGTGTGACCCGCTGGAGCAGAGCACCATGTGTGGCATGCATCCCGCTGGTGCACAGGACCGTGTGTGACATGCATCCCGCTGGTGCACAGGACCATGTGTGACAAGCATCCCGCTGGTGCACAGGACCATGTGTGACATGCATCCCGCTGGTGCACAGGACCATGTGTGACAAGCATCCCGCTGGTGCACAGGACCATGTGTGACATGCATCCCACTGGTGCACAGGACCATGTGTGACATGCATCCCGCTGGTGCACAGGACCATGTGTGACATGCATCCCGCTGGTGCACAGGACCGTGTGTGACAAGCATCCCGCTGGTGCACAGGACCGTGTGTGACATGCATCCCGCTGGTGCACAGGACCATGTGTGACATGCATCCCGCTGGAACACAGGACCATGTGTGACCCGCTGGTGCACAGGACCATGTGTGACCCGCTGGTGCACAGGACCATATGTAACCCGCTGGTGCACAGGACCATGTGCGACATGCATCCCGCTGGTGCACAGGACCATGTGTGACATGCATCCCGCTGGTCCACAGGACCGCGTGTGACATGCATCCAGCTGGTGCACAAGACCATGTGTGACATGCATCCCGCTGGTGCACAGGACCATGTGTGACCCGCAGGTGCACAGGACCATTTGTGACCCGCTGGTGCACAGGACCATCTGTGACCCGCCGGTATACAGGACCATGTGCGACATGCATCCCGCTGGTGCACAGGACCATGTGTGACCCGCTGGTGCACAGGACCATGTGTGACCCGCTGGTGCACAGGACCATGTGCGACATGCATCCCGCTGGTGCACAGGACCATGTGTGATATGCATCCCGCTGGTACACAGGACCATGTGTGACCCGCTGGTGCACAACACCATGTGTGACCCGCTGTTGCACAGGACCATGTGTGACATGCATCCCGCTGGTGCACAGGACCGTGTGTGACATGCATCCCGCTGGTGCACAGGACCGTGTGTGACATGCATCCCGCTGGTGCACAGGACCATGTGTGACATGCATCCCGCTGGTGCACAGGACCGTTTGTGACATGCATCCCGCTGGTGCACAGGACCGTGTGTGACATGCATCCCGCTGGTGCACAGGACCGTGTGTGACATGCATCCCGCTGGTGCACAGGACCATGTGTGACCCGCTGGTGCACAGGACCATGTGTGACATGCATCCCGCTGGTGCACAGGACCATGTGTGACATGCATCCCGCTGGTGCACAGGACCATGTGTGACATGCATCCCGCTGGTGCACAGGACCGTGTGTGACATGCATCCCGCTGGTGCACAGGACCGTGTGTGACATGCATCCCGCTGGTGCACAGGACCGTGTGTGACATGCATCCCGCTGGTGCACAGGACCATTTGTGACCCGCTGGTGCACAGGACCGTGTGTGGCATGCATCCCGCTGGTGCACAGGACCGTGTGTGACATGCATCCCGCTGGTGCACAGGACCATGTGTGACAAGCATCCCGCTGGTGCACAGGACCATGTGTGACATGCATCCCACTGGTGCACAGGACCATGTGTGACATGCATCCCGCTGGTGCACAGGACCATGTGTGACATGCATTCCGCTGGTGCACAGGACCGTGTGTGACATGCATCCCGCTGGTGCAAAGGACCGTGTGTGACATGCATCCCGCTGGTGCACAGGACCGTGTGTGACATGTTTTCCGCTGGTGCACAGGACCATGTGTGACATGCATCCCGCTGGTACACAGGACCATGTGTGACCCGCTGGTGCACAACACCATGTGTGACCCGCTGGTGCACAGGACCATGTGTGACCCGCTGGTGCACAGGACCGTGTGTAACCCGCTGGTGCAAAGGACCATGTGCGACATGCATCCCGCTGGTGCACAGGACCATGTGTGACATGCATCCCGCTGGTCCACAGGACCGCGTGTGACATGCATCCCGCTGGTGCACAAGACCATGTGTGACATGCATCCCGCTGGTGCACAGGACCATGTGTGACCCGCTGGTGCACAGGACCATGTGTGACCCGCTGGTGCACAGGACCATCTGTGACCCGCCGGTGCACAGGACCATGTGCGACATGCATCCCGCTGGTGCACAGGACCATGTGTGACCCGCTGGTGCACAGGACCATGTATGACCCGCTGGTGGACAGGACCATGTGCGACATGCATCCCGCTGGTGCACAGGACCATGTGTGACATGCATCCCGCTGGTACACAGGACCATGTGTGACCCGCTGGTGCACAACACCATTTGTGACCCGCTGGTGCACAGGACCATGTGTGACATGCATCCCGCTGGTGCACAGGACCGTGTGTGACATGCATCCCGCTGGTGCACAGGACAGTGTGTGACATGCATCCCGCTGGTGCACAGGACCATGTGTGACATGCATCCCGCTGGTGCACAGGACCATGTGTGACATGCATCCCGCTGGTGCACAGGACCGTGTGTGACATGCATCCCGCTGGTGCACAGGACCGTGTGTGAAATGCATCCCGCTGGTGTACAGGACCGTGTGTGACATGCATCCCGCTGATGCACAGGACCATTTGTGACCCGCTGGTGCACAGGACCGTGTGTGGCATGCATCCCGCTGGTGCACAGGACCATGTTTGACAAGATTCCCGCTGGTGCACAGGACCATGTGTGACATGCATCCCGCTGGTGCACAGGACCATGTGTGGCATGCATCCCGCTGGTGCACAGGACCATGTGTGACATGCATCCCGCTGGTGCACAGGACCGTGTGTGACATGCATCCCGCTGGTGCACAGGACCGTGTGTGACATGCATCCCGCTGGTGCAGAGGACCGTGTGTGACATGCATCCCGCTGGTGCACAGGACCGTGTGTGACATGCATCCCGCTGGTGCACAGGACCGTGTGTGACATGCATCCCGCTGGTGCACAGGACCGTGTGTGACATGCATCCCGCTGGTGCACAGGACCGTGTGTGACCCGCTGGTGCACAGGACCGTGTGTGGCATGCATCCCGCTGGTGCACTGGACCATGTGTGAAAAGCATCCCGCTGGTGCACAAGACCATGTGTGACATGCATCCCGCTGGTGCACAGGACCATGTGTGACATGCATCCCGCTGGTGCACAGGACCATGTGTGACATGCATCCCGCTGGTGCACAGGACCGTGTGTGACATGCATCCCGCTGGTGCACAGGACCGTGTGTGACATGCATCCCGCTGGTGCACAGGACCATGTGTGACCCGCTGGTGCACAGGACCGTGTGTGACATGCATCCCGCTGGTGCACAGGACCGTGTGTGACATGCATCCCGCTGGTGCACAGGACCATGTGTGACATGCATCCCGCTGGTGCACAGGACCGTGTGTGACATGCATCCCGCTGGTGCACAGGACCGTGTGTGACATGCATCCCGCTGGTGCACAGGACCGTGTGTGACCCGCTGGTGCACAGGACCGTGTGTGGCATGCATCCCGCTGGTGCACAGGACCATGTGTGACAAGCATCCCGCTGGTGCACAGGACCATGTGTGACATGCATCCCGCTGGTGCACAGGACCATGTGTGAACCGCTGGTGCACAGGACCATGTGTGACCCGCTGGTGCACAGGACCATCTGTGACCCGCTGGTGCACAGGACCATGTGCGACATGCATCCCGCTGGTGCACAGGACCATGAGTGACCCGCTGGTGCACAGGACCATGTGTGACCCGCTGGTGCACAGGACCATGTGCGACATGCATCCCGCTGGTACACAGGACCATGTGTGACCCGCTGGTGCACAACACCAAGTGTGACCCGCTGGTGCACAGGACCATGTGTGACATGCATCCCGCTGGTGCACAGGACCGTGTGTGACATGCATCCCGCTGGTGCACAGGACCGTGTGTGACATGCATCCCGCTGGTGCACAGGACTGTGTGTGACATGCATCCCGCTGGTGCACAGGACCGTGTGTGACATGCATCCCGCTGGTGCACAGGACCGTGTGTGACCCGCTGGTGCACAGGACCGTGTGTGGCATGCATCCCGCTGGTGCACTGGACCATGTGTGAAAAGCATCCCGCTGGTGCACAGGACCATGTGTGACATGCATCCCGCTTGTGCACAGGACCATGTGTGACATGCATCCCGCTGGTGCACAGGACCGTGTGTGACATGCATCCCGCTGGTGCACAGAACCGTGTGTGACATGCATCCCGCTGGTGCACAGGACCGTGTGTGACATGCATCCCGCTGGTGCACAGGACCATGTGTGACAAGCATCCCGCTGGTGCACAGGACCATGTGTGACATGCATCCCACTGGTGCACAGGACCATGTGTGACATGCATCCCGCTGGTGCACAGGACCATGTGTGACATGCATCCCGCTGGTGCACAGGACCGTGTGTGACAAGCATCCCGCTGGTGCACAGGACCGTGTGTGACATGCATCCCGCTGGTGCACAGGACCATGTGTGACATGCATCCCGCTGGAACACAGGACCATGTGTGACCCGCTGGTGCACAGGACCATGTGTGACCCGCTGGTGCACAGGACCATATGTAACCCGCTGGTGCACAGGACCATGTGCGACATGCATCCCGCTGGTGCACAGGACCATGTGTGACATGCATCCCGCTGGTCCACAGGACCGCGTGTGACATGCATCCAGCTGGTGCACAAGACCATGTGTGACATGCATCCCGCTGGTGCACAGGACCATGTGTGACCCGCAGGTGCACAGGACCATTTGTGACCCGCTGGTGCACAGGACCATGTGTGACCCGCTGGTGCACAGGACCATGTGCGACATGCATCCCGCTGGTGCACAGGACCATGTGTGACATGCATCCCGCTGGTACACAGGACCATGTGTGACCCGCTGGTGCACAACACCATGTGTGACCTGCTGTTGCACAGGACCATGTGTGACATGCATCCCGCTGGTGCACAGGACCGTGTGTGACATGCATCCCGCTGGTGCACAGGACCGTGTGTGACATGCATCCCGCTGGTGCACAGGACCATGTGTGACATGCATCCCGCTGGTGCACAGGACCGTTTGTGACATGCATCCCGCTGGTGCACAGGACCGTGTGTGACATGCATCCCGCTGGTGCACAGGACCGTGTGTGACATGCATCCCGCTGGTGCACAGGACCATGTGTGACCCGCTGGTGCACAGGACCATGTGTGACATGCATCCCGCTGGTGCACAGGACCGTGTGTGACATGCATCCCGCTGGTGCACAGGACCATGTGTGACATGCATCCCGCTGGTGCACAGGACCGTGTGTGACATGCATCCCGCTGGTGCACAGGACCGTGTGTGACATGCATCCCGCTGGTGCACAGGACCGTGTGTGACATGCATCCCGCTGGTGCACAGGACCATGTGTGACCCGCTGGTGCACAGGACCGTGTGTGGCATGCATCCCGCTGGTGCACAGGACCGTGTGTGACATGCATCCCGCTGGTGCACAGGACCATGTGTGACAAGCATCCCGCTGGTGCACAGGACCATGTGTGACATGCATCCCACTGGTGCACAGGACCATGTGTGACATGCATCCCGCTGGTGCACAGGACCATGTGTGACATGCATTCCGCTGGTGCACAGGACCGTGTGTGACATGCATCCCGCTGGTGCAAAGGACCGTGTGTGACATGCATCCCGCTGGTGCACAGGACCGTGTGTGACATGTTTTCCGCTGGTGCACAGGACCATGTGTGACATGCATCCCGCTGGTACACAGGACCATGTGTGACCCGCTGGTGCACAACACCATGTGTGACCCACTGGTGCACAGGACCATGTGTGACCCGCTGGTGCACAGGACCGTGTGTAACCCGCTGATGCAAAGGACCATGTGCGACATGCATCCCGCTGGTGCACAGGACCATGTGTGACATGCATCCCGCTGGTCCACAGGACCGCGTGTGACATGCATCCCGCTGGTGCACAAGACCATGTGTGACATGCATCCCGCTGGTGCACAGGACCATGTGTGACCCGCTGGTGCACAGGACCATGTGTGACCCGCTGGTGCACAGGACCATCTGTGACCCGCCGGTGCACAGGACCATGTGCGACATGCATCCCGCTGGTGCACAGGACCATGTGTGACCCGCTGGTGCACAGGACCATGAATGACCCGCTGGTGGACAGGACCATGTGCGACATGCATCCCGCTGGTGCACAGGACCATGTGTGACATGCATCCCGCTGGTACACAGGACCATGTGTGACCCGCTGGTGCACAACACCATTTGTGACCCGCTGGTGCACAGGACCATGTGTGACATGCATCCCGCTGGTGCACAGGACCGTGTGTGACATGCATCCCGCTGGTGCACAGGACAGTGTGTGACATGCATCCCGCTGGTGCACAGGACCATGTGTGACATGCATCCCGCTGGTGCACAGGACCATGTGTGACATGCATCCCGCTGGTGCACAGGACCGTGTGTGACATGCATCCCGCTGGTGCACAGGACCGTGTGTGAAATGCATCCCGCTGGTGTACAGGACCGTGTGTGACATGCATCCCGCTGATGCACAGGACCATTTGTGACCCGCTGGTGCACAGGACCGTGTGTGGCATGCATCCCGCTGGTGCACAGGACCATGTTTGACAAGATTCCCGCTGGTGCACAGGACCATGTGTGACATGCATCCCGCTGGTGCACAGGACCATGTGTGGCATGCATCCCGCTGGTGCACAGGACCATGTGTGACATGCATCCCGCTGGTGCACAGGACCGTGTGTGACATGCATCCCGCTGGTGCACAGGACCGTGTGTGACATGCATCCCGCTGGTGCACAGGACCGTGTGTGACATGCATCCCGCTGGTGCACAGGACCGTGTGTGACATGCATCCCGCTGGTGCACAGGACCGTGTGTGACATGCATCCCGCTGGTGCACAGGACCGTGTGTGACATGCATCCCGCTGGTGCACAGGACCATGTGTGACCCGCTGGTGCACAGGACCGTGTGTGGCATGCATCCCGCTGGTGCACAGGACCGTGTGTGACATGCATCCCGCTGGTGCACAGGACCATGTGTGACAAGCATCCCGCTGGTGCACAGGACCATGTGTGACATGCATCCCACTGGTGCACAGGACCATGTGTGACATGCATCCCGCTGGTGCACAGGACCATGTGTGACATGCATTCCGCTGGTGCACAGGACCGTGTGTGACATGCATCCCGCTGGTGCAAAGGACCGTGTGTGACATGCATCCCGCTGGTGCACAGGACCGTGTGTGACATGTTTTCCGCTGGTGCACAGGACCATGTGTGACATGCATCCCGCTGGTACACAGGACCATGTGTGACCCGCTGGTGCACAACACCATGTGTGACCCACTGGTGCACAGGACCATGTGTGACCCGCTGGTGCACAGGACCGTGTGTAACCCGCTGGTGCAAAGGACCATGTGCGACATGCATCCCGCTGGTGCACAGGACCATGTGTGACATGCATCCCGCTGGTCCACAGGACCGCGTGTGACATGCATCCCGCTGGTGCACAAGACCATGTGTGACATGCATCCCGCTGGTGCACAGGACCATGTGTGACCCGCTGGTGCACAGGACCATGTGTGACCCGCTGGTGCACAGGACCATCTGTGACCCGCCGGTGCACAGGACCATGTGCGACATGCATCCCGCTGGTGCACAGGACCATGTGTGACCCGCTGGTGCACAGGACCATGAATGACCCGCTGGTGGACAGGACCATGTGCGACATGCATCCCGCTGGTGCACAGGACCATGTGTGACATGCATCCCGCTGGTACACAGGACCATGTGTGACCCGCTGGTGCACAACACCATTTGTGACCCGCTGGTGCACAGGACCATGTGTGACATGCATCCCGCTGGTGCACAGGACCGTGTGTGACATGCATCCCGCTGGTGCACAGGACAGTGTGTGACATGCATCCCGCTGGTGCACAGGACCATGTGTGACATGCATCCCGCTGGTGCACAGGACCATGTGTGACATGCATCCCGCTGGTGCACAGGACCGTGTGTGACATGCATCCCGCTGGTGCACAGGACCGTGTGTGAAATGCATCCCGCTGGTGTACAGGACCGTGTGTGACATGCATCCCGCTGATGCACAGGACCATTTGTGACCCGCTGGTGCACAGGACCGTGTGTGGCATGCATCCCGCTGGTGCACAGGACCATGTTTGACAAGATTCCCGCTGGTGCACAGGACCATGTGTGACATGCATCCCGCTGGTGCACAGGACCATGTGTGGCATGCATCCCGCTGGTGCACAGGACCATGTGTGACATGCATCCCGCTGGTGCACAGGACCGTGTGTGACATGCATCCCGCTGGTGCACAGGACCGTGTGTGACATGCATCCCGCTGGTGCACAGGACCGTGTGTGACATGCATCCCGCTGGTGCACAGGACCGTGTGTGACATGCATCCCGCTGGTGCACAGGACCGTGTGTGACATGCATCCCGCTGGTGCACAGGACCGTGTGTGACATGCATCCCGCTGGTGCACAGGACCGTGTGTGACCCGCTGGTGCACAGGACCGTGTGTGGCATGCATCCCGCTGGTGCACTGGACCATGTGTGAAAAGCATCCCGCTGGTGCACAAGACCATGTGTGACATGCATCCCGCTGGTGCACAGGACCATGTGTGACATGCATCCCGCTGGTGCACAGGACCGTGTGTGACATGCATCCCGCTGGTGCACAGGACCGTGTGTGACATGCATCCCGCTGGTGCACAGGACCATGTGTGACCCGCTGGTGCACAGGACCGTGTGTGACATGCATCCCGCTGGTGCACAGGACCGTGTGTGACATGCATCCCGCTGGTGCACAGGACCATGTGTGACATGCATCCCGCTGGTGCACAGGACCGTGTGTGACATGCATCCCGCTGGTGCACAGGACCGTGTGTGACATGCATCCCGCTGGTGCACAGGACCGTGTGTGACCCGCTGGTGCACAGGACCGTGTGTGGCATGCATCCCGCTGGTGCACAGGACCATGTGTGACAAGCATCCCGCTGGTGCACAGGACCATGTGTGACATGCATCCCGCTGGTGCACAGGACCATGTGTGACCCGCTGGTGCACAGGACCATGTGTGACCCGCTGGTGCACAGGACCATCTGTGACCCGCTGGTGCACAGGACCATGTGCGACATGCATCCCGCTGGTGCACAGGACCATGAGTGACCCGCTGGTGCACAGGACCATGTGTGACCCGCTGGTGCACAGGACCATGTGCGACATGCATCCCGCTGGTGCACAGGACCGTGTGTGACATGCATCCCGCTGGTGCACAGGACCGTGTGTGACATGCATCCCGCTGGTGCACAGGACCGTGTGTGACATGCATCCCGCTGGTGCACAGGACCGTGTGTGACATGCATCCCGCTGGTGCACAGGACCGTGTGTGACATGCATCCCGCTGGTGCACAGGACCGTGTGTGACATGCATCCCGCTGGTGCACAGGACCGTGTGTGACCCGCTGGTGCACAGGACCGTGTGTGGCATGCATCCCGCTGGTGCACTGGACCATGTGTGAAAAGCATCCCGCTGGTGCACAAGACCATGTGTGACATGCATCCCGCTGGTGCACAGGACCATGTGTGACATGCATCCCGCTGGTGCACAGGACCATGTGTGACATGCATCCCGCTGGTGCACAGGACCATGTGTGACATGCATCCCGCTGGTGCACAGGACCGTGTGTGACATGCATCCCGCTGGTGCACAGGACCGTGTGTGACATGCATCCCGCTGGTGCACAGGACCATGTGTGACCCGCTGGTGCACAGGACCGTGTGTGACATGCATCCCGCTGGTGCACAGGACCGTGTGTGACATGCATCCCGCTGGTGCACAGGACCATGTGTGACATGCATCCCGCTGGTGCACAGGACCGTGTGTGACATGCATCCCGCTGGTGCACAGGACCGTGTGTGACATGCATCCCGCTGGTGCACAGGACCGTGTGTGACCCGCTGGTGCACAGGACCGTGTGTGGCATGCATCCCGCTGGTGCACAGGACCATGTGTGACAAGCATCCCGCTGGTGCACAGGACCATGTGTGACATGCATCCCGCTGGTGCACAGGACCATGTGTGACCCGCTGGTGCACAGGACCATGTGTGACCCGCTGGTGCACAGGACCATCTGTGACCCGCTGGTGCACAGGACCATGTGCGACATGCATCCCGCTGGTGCACAGGACCATGAGTGACCCGCTGGTGCACAGGACCATGTGTGACCCGCTGGTGCACAGGACCATGTGCGACATGCATCCCGCTGGTACACAGGACCATGTGTGACCCGCTGGTGCACAACACCAAGTGTGACCCGCTGGTGCACAGGACCATGTGTGACATGCATCCCGCTGGTGCACAGGACCGTGTGTGACATGCATCCCGCTGGTGCACAGGACTGTGTGTGACATGCATCCCGCTGGTGCACAGGACCGTGTGTGACATGCATCCCGCTGGTGCACAGGACCGTGTGTGACCCGCTGGTGCACAGGACCGTGTGTGGCATGCATCCCGCTGGTGCACTGGACCATGTCTGAAAAGCATCCCGCTGGTGCACAGGACCATGTGTGACATGCATCCCGCTGGTGCACAGGACCATGTGTGACATGCATCCCGCTGGTGCACAGGACCGTGTGTGACATGCATCCCGCTGGTGCACAGAACCGTGTGTGACATGCATCCCGCTGGTGCACAGGACCGTGTGTGACATGCATCCCGCTGGTGCACAGGACCGTGTGTGACATGCATCCCGCTGGTGCACAGGACCGTGTGTGACATGCATCCCGCTGGTGCACAGGACCATGTGTGACATGCATCCCGCTGGTGCACAGGACCGTGTGTGACATGCATCCCGCTGGTGCACAGGACCGTGTGTGACATGCATCCCGCTGGTGCACAGGACCATGTGTGACCCTCTGGTGCACAGAACCATGTGTGGCATGCATCCCGCTGGTGCACAGGACCATGTGTGACATGCATCCCGCTGGTCCACAGGACCGCGTGTGACATGCATCCAGCTGGTGCACAAGACCATGTGTGACATGCATCCCGCTGGTGCACAGGACCATGTGTGACCCGCAGGTGCACAGGACCATTTGTGACCCGCTGGTGCACAGGACCATCTGTGACCCGCCGGTATACAGGACCATGTGCGACATGAATCCCGCTGGTGCACAGGACCATGTGTGACCCGCTGGTGCACAGGACCATGTGTGACCCGCTGGTGCACAGGACCATGTGCGACATGCATCCCGCTGGTGCACAGGACCATGTGTGACATGCATCCCGCTGGTACACAGGACCATGTGTGACCCGCTGGTGCACAACACCATGTGTGACCCGCTGTTGCACAGGACCATGTGTGACATGCATCCCGCTGGTGCACAGGACCGTGTGTGACATGCATCCCGCTGGTGCACAGGACCATGTGTGACATGCATCCCGCTGGTGCACAGGACCGTTTGTGACATGCATTCCGCTGGTGCACAGGACCGTGTGTGACATGCATCCCGCTGGTGCACAGGACCGTGTGTGACATGCATCCCGCTGGTGCACAGGACCATGTGTGACCCGCTGGTGCACAGGACCATGTGTGACATGCATCCCGCTGGTGCACAGGACCATGTGTGACATGCATCCCGCTGGTGCACAGGACCATGTGTGACATGCATCCCGCTGGTGCACAGGACCGTGTGTGACATGCATCCCGCTGGTGCACAGGACCGTGTGTGACATGCATCCCGCTGGTGCACAGGACCGTGTGTGACATGCATCCCGCTGGTGCACAGGACCATGTGTGACCCGCTGGTGCACAGGACCGTGTGTGGCATGCATCCCGCTGGTGCACAGGACCGTGTGTGACATGCATCCCGCTGGTGCACAGGACCATGTGTGACAAGCATCCCGCTGGTGCACAGGACCATGTGTGACATGCATCCCACTGGTGCACAGGACCATGTGTGACATGCATCCCGCTGGTGCACAGGACCATGTGTGACATGCATTCCGCTGGTGCACAGGACCGTGTGTGACATGCATCCCGCTGGTGCAAAGGACCGTGTGTGACATGCATCCCGCTGGTGCACAGGACCGTGTGTGACATGTTTTCCGCTGGTGCACAGGACCATGTGTGACATGCATCCCGCTGGTACACAGGACCATGTGTGACCCGCTGGTGCACAACACCATGTGTGACCCGCTGGTGCACAGGACCATGTGTGACCCGCTGGTGCACAGGACCGTGTGTAACCCGCTGGTGCAAAGGACCATGTGCGACATGCATCCCGCTGGTGCACAGGACCATGTGTGACATGCATCCCGCTGGTCCACAGGACCGCATGTGACATGCATCCCGCTGGTGCACAAGACCATGTGTGACATGCATCCCGCTGGTGCACAGGACCATGTGTGACCCGCTGGTGCACAGGACCATGTGTGACCCGCTGGTGCACAGGACCATCTGTGACCCGCCGGTGCACAGGACCATGTGCGACATGCATCCCGCTGGTGCACAGGACCATGTGTGACCCGCTGGTGCACAGGACCATGTATGACCCGCTGGTGGACAGGACCATGTGCGACATGCATCCCGCTGGTGCACAGGACCATGTGTGACATGCATCCCGCTGGTACACAGGACCATGTGTGACCCGCTGGTGCACAACACCATTTGTGACCCGCTGGTGCACAGGACCATGTGTGACATGCATCCCGCTGGTGCACAGGACCGTGTGTGACATGCATCCCGCTGGTGCACAGGACAGTGTGTGACATGCATCCCGCTGGTGCACAGGACCATGTGTGACATGCATCCCGCTGGTGCACAGGACCATGTGTGACATGCATCCCGCTGGTGCACAGGACCGTGTGTGACATGCATCCCGCTGGTGCACAGGACCGTGTGTGAAATGCATCCCGCTGGTGCACAGGACCGTGTGTGGCATGCATCCCGCTGGTGCACAGGACCATGTTTGACAAGATTCCCGCTGGTGCACAGGACCATGTGTGACATGCATCCCGCTGGTGCACAGGACCATGTGTGGCATGCATCCCGCTGGTGCACAGGACCATGTGTGACATGCATCCCGCTGGTGCACAGGACCGTGTGTGACATGCATCCCGCTGGTGCACAGGACCGTGTGTGACATGCATCCCGCTGGTGCACAGGACCGTGTGTGACATGCATCCCGCTGGTGCACAGGACCGTGTGTGACATGCATCCCGCTGGTGCACAGGACCGTGTGTGACATGCATCCCGCTGGTGCACAGGACCGTGTGTGACATGCATCCCGCTGGTGCACAGGACCGTGTGTGACCCGCTGGTGCACAGGACCGTGTGTGGCATGCATCCCGCTGGTGCACTGGACCATGTGTGAAAAGCATCCCGCTGGTGCACAAGACCATGTGTGACATGCATCCCGCTGGTGCACAGGACCATGTGTGACATGCATCCCGCTGGTGCACAGGACCATGTGTGACATGCATCCCGCTGGTGCACAGGACCATGTGTGACATGCATCCCGCTGGTGCACAGGACCGTGTGTGACATGCATCCCGCTGGTGCACAGGACCGTGTGTGACATGCATCCCGCTGGTGCACAGGACCATGTGTGACCCGCTGGTGCACAGGACCGTGTGTGACATGCATCCCGCTGGTGCACAGGACCGTGTGTGACATGCATCCCGCTGGTGCACAGGACCATGTGTGACATGCATCCCGCTGGTGCACAGGACCGTGTGTGACATGCATCCCGCTGGTGCACAGGACCGTGTGTGACATGCATCCCGCTGGTGCACAGGACCGTGTGTGACCCGCTGGTGCACAGGACCGTGTGTGGCATGCATCCCGCTGGTGCACAGGACCATGTGTGACAAGCATCCCGCTGGTGCACAGGACCATGTGTGACATGCATCCCGCTGGTGCACAGGACCATGTGTGAACCGCTGGTGCACAGGACCATGTGTGACCCGCTGGTGCACAGGACCATCTGTGACCCGCTGGTGCACAGGACCATGTGCGACATGCATCCCGCTGGTGCACAGGACCATGAGTGACCCGCTGGTGCACAGGACCATGTGTGACCCGCTGGTGCACAGGACCATGTGCGACATGCATCCCGCTGGTACACAGGACCATGTGTGACCCGCTGGTGCACAACACCAAGTGTGACCCGCTGGTGCACAGGACCATGTGTGACATGCATCCCGCTGGTGCACAGGACCGTGTGTGACATGCATCCCGCTGGTGCACAGGACCGTGTGTGACATGCATCCCGCTGGTGCACAGGACTGTGTGTGACATGCATCCCGCTGGTGCACAGGACCGTGTGTGACATGCATCCCGCTGGTGCACAGGACCGTGTGTGACCCGCTGGTGCACAGGACCGTGTGTGGCATGCATCCCGCTGGTGCACTGGACCATGTGTGAAAAGCATCCCGCTGGTGCACAGGACCATGTGTGACATGCATCCCGCTGGTGCACAGGACCATGTGTGACATGCATCCCGCTGGTGCACAGGACCGTGTGTGACATGCATCCCGCTGGTGCACAGAACCGTGTGTGACATGCATCCCGCTGGTACACAGGACCGTGTGTGACATGCATCCCGCTGGTGCACAGGACCATGTGTGACAAGCATCCCGCTGGTGCACAGGACCATGTGTGACATGCATCCCACTGGTGCACAGGACCATGTGTGACATGCATCCCGCTGGTGCACAGGACCATGTGTGACATGCATCCCGCTGGTGCACAGGACCGTGTGTGACAAGCATCCCGCTGGTGCACAGGACCGTGTGTGACATGCATCCCGCTGGTGCACAGGACCATGTGTGACATGCATCCCGCTGGAACACAGGACCATGTGTGACCCGCTGGTGCACAGGACCATGTGTGACCCGCTGGTGCACAGGACCATATGTAACCCGCTGGTGCACAGGACCATGTGCGACATGCATCCGGCTGGTGCACAGGACCATGTGTGACATGCATCCCGCTGGTCCACAGGACCGCGTGTGACATGCATCCAGCTGGTGCACAGGACCATGTGTGACATGCATCCCGCTGGTGCACAGGACCGTGTGTGACATGCATCCCGCTGGTGCACAGGACCGTGTGTGACATGCATCCCGCTGGTGCACAGGACCATGTGTGACCCGCTGGTGCACAGGACCGTGTGTGACATGCATCCCGCTGGTGCACAGGACCGTGTGTGACATGCATCCCGCTGGTGCACAGGACCATGTGTGACATGCATCCCGCTGGTGCACAGGACCGTGTGTGACATGCATCCCGCTGGTGCACAGGACCGTGTGTGACATGCATCCCGCTGGTGCACAGGACCGTGTGTGACCCGCTGGTGCACAGGACCGTGTGTGGCATGCATCCCGCTGGTGCACAGGACCATGTGTGACAAGCATCCCGCTGGTGCACAGGACCATGTGTGACATGCATCCCGCTGGTGCACAGGACCATGTGTGACCCGCTGGTGCACAGGACCATGTGTGACCCGCTGGTGCACAGGACCATCTGTGACCCGCTGGTGCACAGGACCATGTGCGACATGCATCCCGCTGGTGCACAGGACCATGAGTGACCCGCTGGTGCACAGGACCATGTGTGACCCGCTGGTGCACAGGACCATGTGCGACATGCATCCCGCTGGTACACAGGACCATGTGTGACCCGCTGGTGCACAACACCAAGTGTGACCCGCTGGTGCACAGGACCATGTGTGACATGCATCCCGCTGGTGCACAGGACCGTGTGTGACATGCATCCCGCTGGTGCACAGGACCGTGTGTGACATGCATCCCGCTGGTGCACAGGACTGTGTGTGACATGCATCCCGCTGGTGCACAGGACCGTGTGTGACATGCATCCCGCTGGTGCACAGGACCGTGTGTGACCCGCTGGTGCACAGGACCGTGTGTGGCATGCATCCCGCTGGTGCACTGGACCATGTCTGAAAAGCATCCCGCTGGTGCACAGGACCATGTGTGACATGCATCCCGCTGGTGCACAGGACCATGTGTGACATGCATCCCGCTGGTGCACAGGACCGTGTGTGACATGCATCCCGCTGGTGCACAGAACCGTGTGTGACATGCATCCCGCTGGTGCACAGGACCGTGTGTGACATGCATCCCGCTGGTGCACAGGACCGTGTGTGACATGCATCCCGCTGGTGCACAGGACCGTGTGTGACATGCATCCCGCTGGTGCACAGGACCATGTGTGACATGCATCCCGCTGGTGCACAGGACCGTGTGTGACATGCATCCCGCTGGTGCACAGGACCATGTGTGACCCTCTGGTGCACAGAACCATGTGTGGCATGCATCCCGCTGGTGCACAGGACCATGTGTGACATGCATCCCGCTGGTCCACAGGACCGCGTGTGACATGCATCCAGCTGGTGCACAAGACCATGTGTGACATGCATCCCGCTGGTGCACAGGACCATGTGTGACCCGCAGGTGCACAGGACCATTTGTGACCCGCTGGTGCACAGGACCATCTGTGACCCGCCGGTATACAGGACCATGTGCGACATGCATCCCGCTGGTGCACAGGACCATGTGTGACCCGCTGGTGCACAGGACCATGTGTGACCCGCTGGTGCACAGGACCATGTGCGACATGCATCCCGCTGGTGCACAGGACCATGTGTGACATGCATCCCGCTGGTACACAGGACCATGTGTGACCCGCTGGTGCACAACACCATGTGTGACCCGCTGTTGCACAGGACCATGTGTGACATGCATCCCGCTGGTGCACAGGACCGTGTGTGACATGCATCCCGCTGGTGCACAGGACCATGTGTGACATGCATCCCGCTGGTGCACAGGACCGTTTGTGACATGCATCCCGCTGGTGCACAGGACCGTGTGTGACATGCATCCCGCTGGTGCACAGGACCGTGTGTGACATGCATCCCGCTGGTGCACAGGACCATGTGTGACCCGCTGGTGCACAGGACCATGTGTGACATGCATCCCGCTGGTGCACAGGACCATGTGTGACATGCATCCCGCTGGTGCACAGGACCATGTGTGACATGCATCCCGCTGGTGCACAGGACCGTGTGTGACATGCATCCCGCTGGTGCACAGGACCGTGTGTGACATGCATCCCGCTGGTGCACAGGACCGTGTGTGACATGCATCCCGCTGGTGCACAGGACCATGTGTGACCCGCTGGTGCACAGGACCGTGTGTGGCATGCATCCCGCTGGTGCACAGGACCGTGTGTGACATGCATCCCGCTGGTGCACAGGACCATGTGTGACAAGCATCCCGCTGGTGCACAGGACCATGTGTGACATGCATCCCACTGGTGCACAGGACCATGTGTGACATGCATCCCGCTGGTGCACAGGACCATGTGTGACATGCATTCCGCTGGTGCACAGGACCGTGTGTGACATGCATCCCGCTGGTGCAAAGGACCGTGTGTGACATGCATCCCGCTGGTGCACAGGACCGTGTGTGACATGTTTTCCGCTGGTGCACAGGACCATGTGTGACATGCATCCCGCTGGTACACAGGACCATGTGTGACCCGCTGGTGCACAACACCATGTGTGACCCGCTGGTGCACAGGACCATGTGTGACCCGCTGGTGCACAGGACCGTGTGTAACCCGCTGGTGCAAAGGACCATGTGCGACATGCATCCCGCTGGTGCACAGGACCATGTGTGACATGCATCCCGCTGGTCCACAGGACCGCGTGTGACATGCATCCCGCTGGTGCACAAGACCATGTGTGACATGCATCCCGCTGGTGCACAGGACCATGTGTGACCCGCTGGTGCACAGGACCATGTGTGACCCGCTGGTGCACAGGACCATCTGTGACCCGCCGGTGCACAGGACCATGTGCGACATGCATCCCGCTGGTGCACAGGACCATGTGTGACCCGCTGGTGCACAGGACCATGTATGACCCGCTGGTGGACAGGACCATGTGCGACATGCATCCCGCTGGTGCACAGGACCATGTGTGACATGCATCCCGCTGGTACACAGGACCATGTGTGACCCGCTGGTGCACAACACCATTTGTGACCCGCTGGTGCACAGGACCATGTGTGACATGCATCCCGCTGGTGCACAGGACCGTGTGTGACATGCATCCCGCTGGTGCACAGGACAGTGTGTGACATGCATCCCGCTGGTGCACAGGACCATGTGTGACATGCATCCCGCTGGTGCACAGGACCATGTGTGACATGCATCCCGCTGGTGCACAGGACCGTGTGTGACATGCATCCCGCTGGTGCACAGGACCGTGTGTGAAATGCATCCCGCTGGTGTACAGGACCGTGTGTGACATGCATCCCGCTGATGCACAGGACCATTTTTGACCCGCTGGTGCACAGGACCGTGTGTGGCATGCATCCCGCTGGTGCACAGGACCATGTTTGACAAGATTCCCGCTGGTGCACAGGACCATGTGTGACATGCATCCCGCTGGTGCACAGGACCATGTGTGGCATGCATCCCGCTGGTGCACAGGACCGTGTGTGACATGCATCCCGCTGGTGCACAGGACCGTGTGTGACATGCATCCCGCTGGTGCACAGGACCGTGTGTGACATGCATCCCGCTGGTGCACAGGACCGTGTGTGACATGCATCCCGCTGGTGCACAGGACCGTGTGTGACATGCATCCCGCTGGTGCACAGGACCGTGTGTGACATGCATCCCGCTGGTGCACAGGACCGTGTGTGACATGCATCCCGCTGGTGCACAGGACCGTGTGTGACATGCATCCCGCTGGTGCACAGGACCGTGTGTGACATGCATCCCGCTGGTGCACAGGACCGTGTGTGACCCGCTGGTGCACAGGACCGTGTGTGGCATGCATCCCGCTGGTGCACTGGACCATGTGTGAAAAGCATCCCGCTGGTGCACAAGACCATGTGTGACATGCATCCCGCTGGTGCACAGGACCATGTGTGACATGCATCCCGCTGGTGCACAGGACCATGTGTGACATGCATCCCGCTGGTGCACAGGACCATGTGTGACATGCATCCCGCTGGTGCACAGGACCGTGTGTGACATGCATCCCGCTGGTGCACAGGACCGTGTGTGACATGCATCCCGCTGGTGCACAGGACCATGTGTGACCCGCTGGTGCACAGGACCGTGTGTGACATGCATCCCGCTGGTGCACAGGACCGTGTGTGACATGCATCCCGCTGGTGCACAGGACCATGTGTGACATGCATCCCGCTGGTGCACAGGACCGTGTGTGACATGCATCCCGCTGGTGCACAGGACCGTGTGTGACATGCATCCCGCTGGTGCACAGGACCGTGTGTGACCCGCTGGTGCACAGGACCGTGTGTGGCATGCATCCCGCTGGTGCACAGGACCATGTGTGACAAGCATCCCGCTGGTGCACAGGACCATGTGTGACATGCATCCCGCTGGTGCACAGGACCATGTGTGAACCGCTGGTGCACAGGACCATGTGTGACCCGCTGGTGCACAGGACCATCTGTGACCCGCTGGTGCACAGGACCATGTGCGACATGCATCCCGCTGGTGCACAGGACCATGAGTGACCCGCTGGTGCACAGGACCATGTGTGACCCGCTGGTGCACAGGACCATGTGCGACATGCATCCCGCTGGTACACAGGACCATGTGTGACCCGCTGGTGCACAACACCAAGTGTGACCCGCTGGTGCACAGGACCATGTGTGACATGCATCCCGCTGGTGCACAGGACCGTGTGTGACATGCATCCCGCTGGTGCACAGGACCGTGTGTGACATGCATCCCGCTGGTGCACAGGACTGTGTGTGACATGCATCCCGCTGGTGCACAGGACCGTGTGTGACATGCATCCCGCTGGTGCACAGGACCGTGTGTGACCCGCTGGTGCACAGGACCGTGTGTGGCATGCATCCCGCTGGTGCACTGGACCATGTGTGACATGCATCCCGCTGGTGCACAGGACCGTGTGTGACATGCATCCCGCTGGTGCACAGGACCGTGTGTGACATGCATCCCGCTGGTGCACAGGACCATGTGTGACCCGCTGGTGCACAGGACCGTGTGTGACATGCATCCCGCTGGTGCACAGGACCGTGTGTGACATGCATCCCGCTGGTGCACAGGACCATGTGTGACATGCATCCCGCTGGTGCACAGGACCGTGTGTGACATGCATCCCGCTGGTGCACAGGACCGTGTGTGACATGCATCCCGCTGGTGCACAGGACCGTGTGTGACCCGCTGGTGCACAGGACCGTGTGTGGCATGCATCCCGCTGGTGCACAGGACCATGTGTGACAAGCATCCCGCTGGTGCACAGGACCATGTGTGACATGCATCCCGCTGGTGCACAGGACCGTGTGTGACAAGCATCCCGCTGGTGCACAGGACCGTGTGTGACATGCATCCCGCTGGTGCACAGGACCATGTGTGACATGCATCCCGCTGGAACACAGGACCATGTGTGACCCGCTGGTGCACAGGACCATGTGTGACCCGCTGGTGCACAGGACCATATGTAACCCGCTGGTGCACAGGACCATGTGCGACATGCATCCCGCTGGTGCACAGGACCATGTGTGACATGCATCCCGCTGGTCCACAGGACCGCGTGTGACATGCATCCAGCTGGTGCACAAGACCATGTGTGACATGCATCCCGCTGGTGCACAGGACCATGTGTGACCCGCAGGTGCACAGGACCATTTGTGACCCGCTGGTGCACAGGACCATCTGTGACCCGCCGGTATACAGGACCATGTGCGACATGCATCCCGCTGGTGCACAGGACCATGTGTGACCCGCTGGTGCACAGGACCATGTGTGACGCGCTGGTGCACAGGACCATGTGCGACATGCATCCCGCTGGTGCACAGGACCATGTGTGACATGCATCCCGCTGGTACACAGGACCATGTGTGACCCGCTGGTGCACAACACCATGTGTGACCCGCTGTTGCACAGGACCATGTGTGACATGCATCCCGCTGGTGCACAGGACCGTGTGTGACATGCATCCCGCTGGTGCACAGGACCGTGTGTGACATGCATCCCGCTGGTGCACAGGACCATGTGTGACATGCATCCCGCTGGTGCACAGGACCGTTTGTGACATGCATCCCGCTGGTGCACAGGACCGTGTGTGACATGCATCCCGCTGGTGCACAGGACCGTGTGTGACATGCATCCCGCTGGTGCACAGGACCATGTGTGACATGCATCCCGCTGGTGCACAGGACCGTGTGTGACATGCATCCCGCTGGTGCACAGGACCGTGTGTGACATGCATCCCGCTGGTGCACAGGACCGTGTGTGACATGCATCCCGCTGGTGCACAGGACCATGTGTGACCCGCTGGTGCACAGGACCGTGTGTGGCATGCATCCCGCTGGTGCACAGGACCGTGTGTGACATGCATCCCGCTGGTGCACAGGACCATGTGTGACAAGCATCCCGCTGGTGCACAGGACCATGTGTGACATGCATCCCACTGGTGCACAGGACCATGTGTGACATGCATCCCGCTGGTGCACAGGACCATGTGTGACATGCATTCCGCTGGTGCACAGGACCGTGTGTGACATGCATCCCGCTGGTGCAAAGGACCGTGTGTGACATGCATCCCGCTGGTGCACAGGACCGTGTGTGACATGTTTTCCGCTGGTGCACAGGACCATGTGTGACATGCATCCCGCTGGTACACAGGACCATGTGTGACCCGCTGGTGCACAACACCATGTGTGACCCACTGGTGCACAGGACCATGTGTGACCCGCTGGTGCACAGGACCGTGTGTAACCCGCTGGTGCAAAGGACCATGTGCGACATGCATCCCGCTGGTGCACAGGACCATGTGTGACATGCATCCCGCTGGTCCACAGGACCGCGTGTGACATGCATCCCGCTGGTGCACAAGACCATGTGTGACATGCATCCCGCTGGTGCACAGGACCATGTGTGACCCGCTGGTGCACAGGACCATGTGTGACCCGCTGGTGCACAGGACCATCTGTGACCCGCCGGTGCACAGGACCATGTGCGACATGCATCCCGCTGGTGCACAGGACCATGTGTGACCCGCTGGTGCACAGGACCATGAATGACCCGCTGGTGGACAGGACCATGTGCGACATGCATCCCGCTGGTGCACAGGACCATGTGTGACATGCATCCCGCTGGTACACAGGACCATGTGTGACCCGCTGGTGCACAACACCATTTGTGACCCGCTGGTGCACAGGACCATGTGTGACATGCATCCCGCTGGTGCACAGGACCGTGTGTGACATGCATCCCGCTGGTGCACAGGACAGTGTGTGACATGCATCCCGCTGGTGCACAGGACCATGTGTGACATGCATCCCGCTGGTGCACAGGACCATGTGTGACATGCATCCCGCTGGTGCACAGGACCGTGTGTGACATGCATCCCGCTGGTGCACAGGACCGTGTGTGAAATGCATCCCGCTGGTGTACAGGACCGTGTGTGACATGCATCCCGCTGATGCACAGGACCATTTGTGACCCGCTGGTGCACAGGACCGTGTGTGGCATGCATCCCGCTGGTGCACAGGACCATGTTTGACAAGATTCCCGCTGGTGCACAGGACCATGTGTGACATGCATCCCGCTGGTGCACAGGACCATGTGTGGCATGCATCCCGCTGGTGCACAGGACCATGTGTGACATGCATCCCGCTGGTGCACAGGACCGTGTGTGACATGCATCCCGCTGGTGCACAGGACCGTGTGTGACATGCATCCCGCTGGTGCACAGGACCGTGTGTGACATGCATCCCGCTGGTGCACAGGACCGTGTGTGACATGCATCCCGCTGGTGCACAGGACCGTGTGTGACATGCATCCCGCTGGTGCACAGGACCGTGTGTGACATGCATCCCGCTGGTGCACAGGACCATGTGTGACCCGCTGGTGCACAGGACCGTGTGTGGCATGCATCCCGCTGGTGCACAGGACCGTGTGTGACATGCATCCCGCTGGTGCACAGGACCATGTGTGACAAGCATCCCGCTGGTGCACAGGACCATGTGTGACATGCATCCCACTGGTGCACAGGACCATGTGTGACATGCATCCCGCTGGTGCACAGGACCATGTGTGACATGCATTCCGCTGGTGCACAGGACCGTGTGTGACATGCATCCCGCTGGTGCAAAGGACCGTGTGTGACATGCATCCCGCTGGTGCACAGGACCGTGTGTGACATGTTTTCCGCTGGTGCACAGGACCATGTGTGACATGCATCCCGCTGGTACACAGGACCATGTGTGACCCGCTGGTGCACAACACCATGTGTGACCCACTGGTGCACAGGACCATGTGTGACCCGCTGGTGCACAGGACCGTGTGTAACCCGCTGGTGCAAAGGACCATGTGCGACATGCATCCCGCTGGTGCACAGGACCATGTGTGACATGCATCCCGCTGGTCCACAGGACCGCGTGTGACATGCATCCCGCTGGTGCACAAGACCATGTGTGACATGCATCCCGCTGGTGCACAGGACCATGTGTGACCCGCTGGTGCACAGGACCATGTGTGACCCGCTGGTGCACAGGACCATCTGTGACCCGCCGGTGCACAGGACCATGTGCGACATGCATCCCGCTGGTGCACAGGACCATGTGTGACCCGCTGGTGCACAGGACCATGAATGACCCGCTGGTGGACAGGACCATGTGCGACATGCATCCCGCTGGTGCACAGGACCATGTGTGACATGCATCCCGCTGGTACACAGGACCATGTGTGACCCGCTGGTGCACAACACCATTTGTGACCCGCTGGTGCACAGGACCATGTGTGACATGCATCCCGCTGGTGCACAGGACCGTGTGTGACATGCATCCCGCTGGTGCACAGGACAGTGTGTGACATGCATCCCGCTGGTGCACAGGACCATGTGTGACATGCATCCCGCTGGTGCACAGGACCATGTGTGACATGCATCCCGCTGGTGCACAGGACCGTGTGTGACATGCATCCCGCTGGTGCACAGGACCGTGTGTGAAATGCATCCCGCTGGTGTACAGGACCGTGTGTGACATGCATCCCGCTGATGCACAGGACCATTTGTGACCCGCTGGTGCACAGGACCGTGTGTGGCATGCATCCCGCTGGTGCACAGGACCATGTTTGACAAGATTCCCGCTGGTGCACAGGACCATGTGTGACATGCATCCCGCTGGTGCACAGGACCATGTGTGGCATGCATCCCGCTGGTGCACAGGACCATGTGTGACATGCATCCCGCTGGTGCACAGGACCGTGTGTGACATGCATCCCGCTGGTGCACAGGACCGTGTGTGACATGCATCCCGCTGGTGCACAGGACCGTGTGTGACATGCATCCCGCTGGTGCACAGGACCGTGTGTGACATGCATCCCGCTGGTGCACAGGACCGTGTGTGACATGCATCCCGCTGGTGCACAGGACCGTGTGTGACATGCATCCCGCTGGTGCACAGGACCGTGTGTGACCCGCTGGTGCACAGGACCGTGTGTGGCATGCATCCCGCTGGTGCACTGGACCATGTGTGAAAAGCATCCCGCTGGTGCACAAGACCATGTGTGACATGCATCCCGCTGGTGCACAGGACCATGTGTGACATGCATCCCGCTGGTGCACAGGACCATGTGTGACATGCATCCCGCTGGTGCACAGGACCATGTGTGACATGCATCCCGCTGGTGCACAGGACCGTGTGTGACATGCATCCCGCTGGTGCACAGGACCGTGTGTGACATGCATCCCGCTGGTGCACAGGACCATGTGTGACCCGCTGGTGCACAGGACCGTGTGTGACATGCATCCCGCTGGTGCACAGGACCGTGTGTGACATGCATCCCGCTGGTGCACAGGACCATGTGTGACATGCATCCCGCTGGTGCACAGGACCGTGTGTGACATGCATCCCGCTGGTGCACAGGACCGTGTGTGACATGCATCCCGCTGGTGCACAGGACCGTGTGTGACCCGCTGGTGCACAGGACCGTGTGTGGCATGCATCCCGCTGGTGCACAGGACCATGTGTGACAAGCATCCCGCTGGTGCACAGGACCATGTGTGACATGCATCCCGATGGTGCACAGGACCATGTGTGACCCGCTGGTGCACAGGACCATGTGTGACCCGCTGGTGCACAGGACCATCTGTGACCCGCTGGTGCACAGGACCATGTGCGACATGCATCCCGCTGGTGCACAGGACCATGAGTGACCCGCTGGTGCACAGGACCATGTGTGACCCGCTGGTGCACAGGACCATGTGCGACATGCATCCCGCTGGTACACAGGACCATGTGTGACCCGCTGGTGCACAACACCAAGTGTGACCCGCTGGTGCACAGGACCATGTGTGACATGCATCCCGCTGGTGCACAGGACCGTGTGTGACATGCATCCCGCTGGTGCACAGGACTGTGTGTGACATGCATCCCGCTGGTGCACAGGACCGTGTGTGACATGCATCCCGCTGGTGCACAGGACCGTGTGTGACCCGCTGGTGCACAGGACCGTGTGTGGCATGCATCCCGCTGGTGCACTGGACCATGTCTGAAAAGCATCCCGCTGGTGCACAGGACCATGTGTGACATGCATCCCGCTGGTGCACAGGACCATGTGTGACATGCATCCCGCTGGTGCACAGGACCGTGTGTGACATGCATCCCGCTGGTGCACAGAACCGTGTGTGACATGCATCCCGCTGGTGCACAGGACCGTGTGTGACATGCATCCCGCTGGTGCACAGGACCGTGTGTGACATGCATCCCGCTGGTGCACAGGACCGTGTGTGACATGCATCCCGCTGGTGCACAGGACCATGTGTGACATGCATCCCGCTGGTGCACAGGACCGTGTGTGACATGCATCCCGCTGGTGCACAGGACCGTGTGTGACATGCATCCCGCTGGTGCACAGGACCATGTGTGACCCTCTGGTGCACAGAACCATGTGTGGCATGCATCCCGCTGGTGCACAGGACCATGTGTGACATGCATCCCGCTGGTCCACAGGACCGCGTGTGACATGCATCCAGCTGGTGCACAAGACCATGTGTGACATGCATCCCGCTGGTGCACAGGACCATGTGTGACCCGCAGGTGCACAGGACCATTTGTGACCCGCTGGTGCACAGGACCATCTGTGACCCGCCGGTATACAGGACCATGTGCGACATGAATCCCGCTGGTGCACAGGACCATGTGTGACCCGCTGGTGCACAGGACCATGTGTGACCCGCTGGTGCACAGGACCATGTGCGACATGCATCCCGCTGGTGCACAGGACCATGTGTGACATGCATCCCGCTGGTACACAGGACCATGTGTGACCCGCTGGTGCACAACACCATGTGTGACCCGCTGTTGCACAGGACCATGTGTGACATGCATCCCGCTGGTGCACAGGACCGTGTGTGACATGCATCCCGCTGGTGCACAGGACCATGTGTGACATGCATCCCGCTGGTGCACAGGACCGTTTGTGACATGCATCCCGCTGGTGCACAGGACCGTGTGTGACATGCATCCCGCTGGTGCACAGGACCGTGTGTGACATGCATCCCGCTGGTGCACAGGACCATGTGTGACCCGCTGGTGCACAGGACCATGTGTGACATGCATCCCGCTGGTGCACAGGACCATGTGTGACATGCATCCCGCTGGTGCACAGGACCATGTGTGACATGCATCCCGCTGGTGCACAGGACCGTGTGTGACATGCATCCCGCTGGTGCACAGGACCGTGTGTGACATGCATCCCGCTGGTGCACAGGACCGTGTGTGACATGCATCCCGCTGGTGCACAGGACCATGTGTGACCCGCTGGTGCACAGGACCGTGTGTGGCATGCATCCCGCTGGTGCACAGGACCGTGTGTGACATGCATCCCGCTGGTGCACAGGACCATGTGTGACAAGCATCCCGCTGGTGCACAGGACCATGTGTGACATGCATCCCACTGGTGCACAGGACCATGTGTGACATGCATCCCGCTGGTGCACAGGACCATGTGTGACATGCATTCCGCTGGTGCACAGGACCGTGTGTGACATGCATCCCGCTGGTGCAAAGGACCGTGTGTGACATGCATCCCGCTGGTGCACAGGACCGTGTGTGACATGTTTTCCGCTGGTGCACAGGACCATGTGTGACATGCATCCCGCTGGTACACAGGACCATGTGTGACCCGCTGGTGCACAACACCATGTGTGACCCGCTGGTGCACAGGACCATGTGTGACCCGCTGGTGCACAGGACCGTGTGTAACCCGCTGGTGCAAAGGACCATGTGCGACATGCATCCCGCTGGTGCACAGGACCATGTGTGACATGCATCCCGCTGGTCCACAGGACCGCGTGTGACATGCATCCCGCTGGTGCACAAGACCATGTGTGACATGCATCCCGCTGGTGCACAGGACCATGTGTGACCCGCTGGTGCACAGGACCATGTGTGACCCGCTGGTGCACAGGACCATCTGTGACCCGCCGGTGCACAGGACCATGTGCGACATGCATCCCGCTGGTGCACAGGACCATGTGTGACCCGCTGGTGCACAGGACCATGTATGACCCGCTGGTGGACAGGACCATGTGCGACATGCATCCCGCTGGTGCACAGGACCATGTGTGACATGCATCCCGCTGGTACACAGGACCATGTGTGACCCGCTGGTGCACAACACCATTTGTGACCCGCTGGTGCACAGGACCATGTGTGACATGCATCCCGCTGGTGCACAGGACCGTGTGTGACATGCATCCCGCTGGTGCACAGGACAGTGTGTGACATGCATCCCGCTGGTGCACAGGACCATGTGTGACATGCATCCCGCTGGTGCACAGGACCATGTGTGACATGCATCCCGCTGGTGCACAGGACCGTGTGTGACATGCATCCCGCTGGTGCACAGGACCGTGTGTGAAATGCATCCCGCTGGTGCACAGGACCGTGTGTGGCATGCATCCCGCTGGTGCACAGGACCATGTTTGACAAGATTCCCGCTGGTGCACAGGACCATGTGTGACATGCATCCCGCTGGTGCACAGGACCATGTGTGGCATGCATCCCGCTGGTGCACAGGACCATGTGTGACATGCATCCCGCTGGTGCACAGGACCGTGTGTGACATGCATCCCGCTGGTGCACAGGACCGTGTGTGACATGCATCCCGCTGGTGCACAGGACCGTGTGTGACATGCATCCCGCTGGTGCACAGGACCGTGTGTGACATGCATCCCGCTGGTGCACAGGACCGTGTGTGACATGCATCCCGCTGGTGCACAGGACCGTGTGTGACATGCATCCCGCTGGTGCACAGGACCGTGTGTGACCCGCTGGTGCACAGGACCGTGTGTGGCATGCATCCCGCTGGTGCACTGGACCATGTGTGAAAAGCATCCCGCTGGTGCACAAGACCATGTGTGACATGCATCCCGCTGGTGCACAGGACCATGTGTGACATGCATCCCGCTGGTGCACAGGACCATGTGTGACATGCATCCCGCTGGTGCACAGGACCATGTGTGACATGCATCCCGCTGGTGCACAGGACCATGTGTGACATGCATCCCGCTGGTGCACAGGACCATGTGTGAACCGCTGGTGCACAGGACCATGTGTGACCCGCTGGTGCACAGGACCATCTGTGACCCGCTGGTGCACAGGACCATGTGCGACATGCATCCCGCTGGTGCACAGGACCATGAGTGACCCGCTGGTGCACAGGACCATGTGTGACCCGCTGGTGCACAGGACCATGTGCGACATGCATCCCGCTGGTACACAGGACCATGTGTGACCCGCTGGTGCACAACACCAAGTGTGACCCGCTGGTGCACAGGACCATGTGTGACATGCATCCCGCTGGTGCACAGGACCGTGTGTGACATGCATCCCGCTGGTGCACAGGACCGTGTGTGACATGCATCCCGCTGGTGCACAGGACTGTGTGTGACATGCATCCCGCTGGTGCACAGGACCGTGTGTGACATGCATCCCGCTGGTGCACAGGACCGTGTGTGACCCGCTGGTGCACAGGACCGTGTGTGGCATGCATCCCGCTGGTGCACTGGACCATGTGTGAAAAGCATCCCGCTGGTGCACAGGACCATGTGTGACATGCATCCCGCTGGTGCACAGGACCATGTGTGACATGCATCCCGCTGGTGCACAGGACCATGTGTGACCCGCTGGTGCACAGGACCATGTGTGACCCGCTGGTGCACAGGACCATCTGTGACCCGCCGGTGCACAGGACCATGTGCGACATGCATCCCGCTGGTGCACAGGACCATGTGTGACCCGCTGGTGCACAGGACCATGTATGACCCGCTGGTGGACAGGACCATGTGCGACATGCATCCCGCTGGTGCACAGGACCATGTGTGACATGCATCCCGCTGGTACACAGGACCATGTGTGACCCGCTGGTGCACAACACCATTTGTGACCCGCTGGTGCACAGGACCATGTGTGACATGCATCCCGCTGGTGCACAGGACCGTGTGTGACATGCATCCCGCTGGTGCACAGGACAGTGTGTGACATGCATCCCGCTGGTGCACAGGACCATGTGTGACATGCATCCCGCTGGTGCACAGGACCATGTGTGACATGCATCCCGCTGGTGCACAGGACCGTGTGTGACATGCATCCCGCTGGTGCACAGGACCGTGTGTGAAATGCATCCCGCTGGTGCACAGGACCGTGTGTGGCATGCATCCCGCTGGTGCACAGGACCATGTTTGACAAGATTCCCGCTGGTGCACAGGACCATGTGTGACATGCATCCCGCTGGTGCACAGGACCATGTGTGGCATGCATCCCGCTGGTGCACAGGACCATGTGTGACATGCATCCCGCTGGTGCACAGGACCGTGTGTGACATGCATCCCGCTGGTGCACAGGACCGTGTGTGACATGCATCCCGCTGGTGCACAGGACCGTGTGTGACATGCATCCCGCTGGTGCACAGGACCGTGTGTGACATGCATCCCGCTGGTGCACAGGACCGTGTGTGACATGCATCCCGCTGGTGCACAGGACCGTGTGTGACATGCATCCCGCTGGTGCACAGGACCGTGTGTGACCCGCTGGTGCACAGGACCGTGTGTGGCATGCATCCCGCTGGTGCACTGGACCATGTGTGAAAAGCATCCCGCTGGTGCACAAGACCATGTGTGACATGCATCCCGCTGGTGCACAGGACCATGTGTGACATGCATCCCGCTGGTGCACAGGACCATGTGTGACATGCATCCCGCTGGTGCACAGGACCATGTGTGACATGCATCCCGCTGGTGCACAGGACCGTGTGTGACATGCATCCCGCTGGTGCACAGGACCGTGTGTGACATGCATCCCGCTGGTGCACAGGACCATGTGTGACCCGCTGGTGCACAGGACCGTGTGTGACATGCATCCCGCTGGTGCACAGGACCGTGTGTGACATGCATCCCGCTGGTGCACAGGACCATGTGTGACATGCATCCCGCTGGTGCACAGGACCGTGTGTGACATGCATCCCGCTGGTGCACAGGACCGTGTGTGACATGCATCCCGCTGGTGCACAGGACCGTGTGTGACCCGCTGGTGCACAGGACCGTGTGTGGCATGCATCCCGCTGGTGCACAGGACCATGTGTGACAAGCATCCCGCTGGTGCACAGGACCATGTGTGACATGCATCCCGCTGGTGCACAGGACCATGTGTGAACCGCTGGTGCACAGGACCATGTGTGACCCGCTGGTGCACAGGACCATCTGTGACCCGCTGATGCACAGGACCATGTGCGACATGCATCCCGCTGGTGCACAGGACCATGAGTGACCCGCTGGTGCACAGGACCATGTGTGACCCGCTGGTGCACAGGACCATGTGCGACATGCATCCCGCTGGTACACAGGACCATGTGTGACCCGCTGGTGCACAACACCAAGTGTGACCCGCTGGTGCACAGGACCATGTGTGACATGCATCCCGCTGGTGCACAGGACCGTGTGTGACATGCATCCCGCTGGTGCACAGGACCGTGTGTGACATGCATCCCGCTGGTGCACAGGACTGTGTGTGACATGCATCCCGCTGGTGCACAGGACCGTGTGTGACATGCATCCCGCTGGTGCACAGGACCGTGTGTGACCCGCTGGTGCACAGGACCGTGTGTGGCATGCATCCCGCTGGTGCACTGGACCATGTGTGAAAAGCATCCCGCTGGTGCACAGGACCATGTGTGACATGCATCCCGCTGGTGCACAGGACCATGTGTGACATGCATCCCGCTGGTGCACAGGACCGTGTGTGACATGCATCCCGCTGGTGCACAGAACCGTGTGTGACATGCATCCCGCTGGTACACAGGACCGTGTGTGACATGCATCCCGCTGGTGCACAGGACCATGTGTGACAAGCATCCCGCTGGTGCACAGGACCATGTGTGACATGCATCCCACTGGTGCACAGGACCATGTGTGACATGCATCCCGCTGGTGCACAGGACCATGTGTGACATGCATCCCGCTGGTGCACAGGACCGTGTGTGACAAGCATCCCGCTGGTGCACAGGACCGTGTGTGACATGCATCCCGCTGGTGCACAGGACCATGTGTGACATGCATCCCGCTGGAACACAGGACCATGTGTGACCCGCTGGTGCACAGGACCATGTGTGACCCGCTGGTGCACAGGACCATATGTAACCCGCTGGTGCACAGGACCATGTGCGACATGCATCCCGCTGGTGCACAGGACCATGTGTGACATGCATCCCGCTGGTCCACAGGACCGCGTGTGACATGCATCCAGCTGGTGCACAGGACCATGTGTGACATGCATCCCGCTGGTGCACAGGACCGTGTGTGACATGCATCCCGCTGGTGCACAGGACCGTGTGTGACATGCATCCCGCTGGTGCACAGGACCATGTGTGACCCGCTGGTGCACAGGACCGTGTGTGACATGCATCCCGCTGGTGCACAGGACCGTGTGTGACATGCATCCCGCTGGTGCACAGGACCATGTGTGACATGCATCCCGCTGGTGCACAGGACCGTGTGTGACATGCATCCCGCTGGTGCACAGGACCGTGTGTGACATGCATCCCGCTGGTGCACAGGACCATGTGTGACAAGCATCCCGCTGGTGCACAGGACCATGTGTGACATGCATCCCGCTGGTGCACAGGACCATGTGTGAACCGCTGGTGCACAGGACCATGTGTGACCCGCTGGTGCACAGGACCATCTGTGACCCGCTGGTGCACAGGACCATGTGCGACATGCATCCCGCTGGTGCACAGGACCATGAGTGACCCGCTGGTGCACAGGACCATGTGTGACCCGCTGGTGCACAGGACCATGTGCGACATGCATCCCGCTGGTACACAGGACCATGTGTGACCCGCTGGTGCACAACACCAAGTGTGACCCGCTGGTGCACAGGACCATGTGTGACATGCATCCCGCTGGTGCACAGGACCGTGTGTGACATGCATCCCGCTGGTGCACAGGACCGTGTGTGACATGCATCCCGCTGGTGCACAGGACTGTGTGTGACATGCATCCCGCTGGTGCACAGGACCGTGTGTGACATGCATCCCGCTGGTGCACAGGACCGTGTGTGACCCGCTGGTGCACAGGACCGTGTGTGGCATGCATCCCGCTGGTGCACTGGACCATGTGTGAAAAGCATCCCGCTGGTGCACAGGACCATGTGTGACATGCATCCCGCTGGTGCACAGGACCATGTGTGACATGCATCCCGCTGGTGCACAGGACCATGTGTGACCCGCTGGTGCACAGGACCATGTGTGACCCGCTGGTGCACAGGACCATCTGTGACCCGCCGGTGCACAGGACCATGTGCGACATGCATCCCGCTGGTGCACAGGACCATGTGTGACCCGCTGGTGCACAGGACCATGTATGACCCGCTGGTGGACAGGACCATGTGCGACATGCATCCCGCTGGTGCACAGGACCATGTGTGACATGCATCCCGCTGGTGCACAGGACCATGTGTGACCCGCTGGTGCACAACACCATTTGTGACCCGCTGGTGCACAGGACCATGTGTGACATGCATCCCGCTGGTGCACAGGACCGTGTGTGACATGCATCCCGCTGGTGCACAGGACAGTGTGTGACATGCATCCCGCTGGTGCACAGGACCATGTGTGACATGCATCCCGCTGGTGCACAGGACCATGTGTGACATGCATCCCGCTGGTGCACAGGACCGTGTGTGACATGCATCCCGCTGGTGCACAGGACCGTGTGTGAAATGCATCCCGCTGGTGCACAGGACCGTGTGTGGCATGCATCCCGCTGGTGCACAGGACCATGTTTGACAAGATTCCCGCTGGTGCACAGGACCATGTGTGACATGCATCCCGCTGGTGCACAGGACCATGTGTGGCATGCATCCCGCTGGTGCACAGGACCATGTGTGACATGCATCCCGCTGGTGCACAGGACCGTGTGTGACATGCATCCCGCTGGTGCACAGGACCGTGTGTGACATGCATCCCGCTGGTGCACAGGACCGTGTGTGACATGCATCCCGCTGGTGCACAGGACCGTGTGTGACATGCATCCCGCTGGTGCACAGGACCGTGTGTGACATGCATCCCGCTGGTGCACAGGACCGTGTGTGACATGCATCCCGCTGGTGCACAGGACCGTGTGTGACCCGCTGGTGCACAGGACCGTGTGTGGCATGCATCCCGCTGGTGCACTGGACCATGTGTGAAAAGCATCCCGCTGGTGCACAAGACCATGTGTGACATGCATCCCGCTGGTGCACAGGACCATGTGTGACATGCATCCCGCTGGTGCACAGGACCATGTGTGACATGCATCCCGCTGGTGCACAGGACCATGTGTGACATGCATCCCGCTGGTGCACAGGACCGTGTGTGACATGCATCCCGCTGGTGCACAGGACCGTGTGTGACATGCATCCCGCTGGTGCACAGGACCATGTGTGACCCGCTGGTGCACAGGACCGTGTGTGACATGCATCCCGCTGGTGCACAGGACCGTGTGTGACATGCATCCCGCTGGTGCACAGGACCATGTGTGACATGCATCCCGCTGGTGCACAGGACCGTGTGTGACATGCATCCCGCTGGTGCACAGGACCGTGTGTGACATGCATCCCGCTGGTGCATAGGACCGTGTGTGACCCGCTGGTGCACAGGACCGTGTGTGGCATGCATCCCGCTGGTGCACAGGACCATGTGTGACAAGCATCCCGCTGGTGCACAGGACCATGTGTGACATGCATCCCGCTGGTGCACAGGACCATGTGTGAACCGCTGGTGCACAGGACCATGTGTGACCCGCTGGTGCACAGGACCATCTGTGACCCGCTGATGCACAGGACCATGTGCGACATGCATCCCGCTGGTGCACAGGACCATGAGTGACCCGCTGGTGCACAGGACCATGTGTGACCCGCTGGTGCACAGGACCATGTGCGACATGCATCCCGCTGGTACACAGGACCATGTGTGACCCGCTGGTGCACAACACCAAGTGTGACCCGCTGGTGCACAGGACCATGTGTGACATGCATCCCGCTGGTGCACAGGACCGTGTGTGACATGCATCCCGCTGGTGCACAGGACCGTGTGTGACATGCATCCCGCTGGTGCACAGGACTGTGTGTGACATGCATCCCGCTGGTGCACAGGACCGTGTGTGACATGCATCCCGCTGGTGCACAGGACCGTGTGTGACCCGCTGGTGCACAGGACCGTGTGTGGCATGCATCCCGCTGGTGCACTGGACCATGTGTGAAAAGCATCCCGCTGGTGCACAGGACCATGTGTGACATGCATCCCGCTGGTGCACAGGACCATGTGTGACATGCATCCCGCTGGTGCACAGGACCGTGTGTGACATGCATCCCGCTGGTGCACAGAACCGTGTGTGACATGCATCCCGCTGGTACACAGGACCGTGTGTGACATGCATCCCGCTGGTGCACAGGACCATGTGTGACAAGCATCCCGCTGGTGCACAGGACCATGTGTGACATGCATCCCACTGGTGCACAGGACCATGTGTGACATGCATCCCGCTGGTGCACAGGACCATGTGTGACATGCATCCCGCTGGTGCACAGGACCGTGTGTGACAAGCATCCCGCTGGTGCACAGGACCGTGTGTGACATGCATCCCGCTGGTGCACAGGACCATGTGTGACATGCATCCCGCTGGAACACAGGACCATGTGTGACCCGCTGGTGCACAGGACCATGTGTGACCCGCTGGTGCACAGGACCATATGTAACCCGCTGGTGCACAGGACCATGTGCGACATGCATCCCGCTGGTGCACAGGACCATGTGTGACATGCATCCCGCTGGTCCACAGGACCGCGTGTGACATGCATCCAGCTGGTGCACAGGACCATGTGTGACATGCATCCCGCTGGTGCACAGGACCGTGTGTGACATGCATCCCGCTGGTGCACAGGACCGTGTGTGACATGCATCCCGCTGGTGCACAGGACCATGTGTGACCCGCTGGTGCACAGGACCGTGTGTGACATGCATCCCGCTGGTGCACAGGACCGTGTGTGACATGCATCCCGCTGGTGCACAGGACCATGTGTGACATGCATCCCGCTGGTGCACAGGACCGTGTGTGACATGCATCCCGCTGGTGCACAGGACCGTGTGTGACATGCATCCCGCTGGTGCACAGGACCGTGTGTGACCCGCTGGTGCACAGGACCGTGTGTGGCATGCATCCCGCTGGTGCACAGGACCATGTGTGACAAGCATCCCGCTGGTGCACAGGACCATGTGTGACATGCATCCCGCTGGTGCACAGGACCATGTGTGACCCGCTGGTGCACAGGACCATGTGTGACCCGCTGGTGCACAGGACCATCTGTGACCCGCTGGTGCACAGGACCATGTGCGACATGCATCCCGCTGGTGCACAGGACCATGAGTGACCCGCTGGTGCACAGGACCATGTGTGACCCGCTGGTGCACAGGACCATGTGCGACATGCATCCCGCTGGTACACAGGACCATGTGTGACCCGCTGGTGCACAACACCAAGTGTGACCCGCTGGTGCACAGGACCATGTGTGACATGCATCCCGCTGGTGCACAGGACCGTGTGTGACATGCATCCCGCTGGTGCACAGGACCGTGTGTGACATGCATCCCGCTGGTGCACAGGACTGTGTGTGACATGCATCCCGCTGGTGCACAGGACCGTGTGTGACATGCATCCCGCTGGTGCACAGGACCGTGTGTGACCCGCTGGTGCACAGGACCGTGTGTGGCATGCATCCCGCTGGTGCACTGGACCATGTCTGAAAAGCATCCCGCTGGTGCACAGGACCATGTGTGACATGCATCCCGCTGGTGCACAGGACCATGTGTGACATGCATCCCGCTGGTGCACAGGACCGTGTGTGACATGCATCCCGCTGGTGCACAGAACCGTGTGTGACATGCATCCCGCTGGTGCACAGGACCGTGTGTGACATGCATCCCGCTGGTGCACAGGACCGTGTGTGACATGCATCCCGCTGGTGCACAGGACCGTGTGTGACATGCATCCCGCTGGTGCACAGGACCATGTGTGACATGCATCCCGCTGGTGCACAGGACCGTGTGTGACATGCATCCCGCTGGTGCACAGGACCATGTGTGACCCTCTGGTGCACAGAACCATGTGTGGCATGCATCCCGCTGGTGCACAGGACCATGTGTGACATGCATCCCGCTGGTCCACAGGACCGCGTGTGACATGCATCCAGCTGGTGCACAAGACCATGTGTGACATGCATCCCGCTGGTGCACAGGACCATGTGTGACCCGCAGGTGCACAGGACCATTTGTGACCCGCTGGTGCACAGGACCATCTGTGACCCGCCGGTATACAGGACCATGTGCGACATGCATCCCGCTGGTGCACAGGACCATGTGTGACCCGCTGGTGCACAGGACCATGTGTGACCCGCTGGTGCACAGGACCATGTGCGACATGCATCCCGCTGGTGCACAGGACCATGTGTGACATGCATCCCGCTGGTACACAGGACCATGTGTGACCCGCTGGTGCACAACACCATGTGTGACCCGCTGTTGCACAGGACCATGTGTGACATGCATCCCGCTGGTGCACAGGACCGTGTGTGACATGCATCCCGCTGGTGCACAGGACCATGTGTGACATGCATCCCGCTGGTGCACAGGACCGTTTGTGACATGCATCCCGCTGGTGCACAGGACCGTGTGTGACATGCATCCCGCTGGTGCACAGGACCGTGTGTGACATGCATCCCGCTGGTGCACAGGACCATGTGTGACCCGCTGGTGCACAGGACCATGTGTGACATGCATCCCGCTGGTGCACAGGACCATGTGTGACATGCATCCCGCTGGTGCACAGGACCATGTGTGACATGCATCCCGCTGGTGCACAGGACCGTGTGTGACATGCATCCCGCTGGTGCACAGGACCGTGTGTGACATGCATCCCGCTGGTGCACAGGACCGTGTGTGACATGCATCCCGCTGGTGCACAGGACCATGTGTGACCCGCTGGTGCACAGGACCGTGTGTGGCATGCATCCCGCTGGTGCACAGGACCGTGTGTGACATGCATCCCGCTGGTGCACAGGACCATGTGTGACAAGCATCCCGCTGGTGCACAGGACCATGTGTGACATGCATCCCACTGGTGCACAGGACCATGTGTGACATGCATCCCGCTGGTGCACAGGACCATGTGTGACATGCATTCCGCTGGTGCACAGGACCGTGTGTGACATGCATCCCGCTGGTGCAAAGGACCGTGTGTGACATGCATCCCGCTGGTGCACAGGACCGTGTGTGACATGTTTTCCGCTGGTGCACAGGACCATGTGTGACATGCATCCCGCTGGTACACAGGACCATGTGTGACCCGCTGGTGCACAACACCATGTGTGACCCGCTGGTGCACAGGACCATGTGTGACCCGCTGGTGCACAGGACCGTGTGTAACCCGCTGGTGCAAAGGACCATGTGCGACATGCATCCCGCTGGTGCACAGGACCATGTGTGACATGCATCCCGCTGGTCCACAGGACCGCGTGTGACATGCATCCCGCTGGTGCACAAGACCATGTGTGACATGCATCCCGCTGGTGCACAGGACCATGTGTGACCCGCTGGTGCACAGGACCATGTGTGACCCGCTGGTGCACAGGACCATCTGTGACCCGCCGGTGCACAGGACCATGTGCGACATGCATCCCGCTGGTGCACAGGACCATGTGTGACCCGCTGGTGCACAGGACCATGTATGACCCGCTGGTGGACAGGACCATGTGCGACATGCATCCCGCTGGTGCACAGGACCATGTGTGACATGCATCCCGCTGGTACACAGGACCATGTGTGACCCGCTGGTGCACAACACCATTTGTGACCCGCTGGTGCACAGGACCATGTGTGACATGCATCCCGCTGGTGCACAGGACCGTGTGTGACATGCATCCCGCTGGTGCACAGGACAGTGTGTGACATGCATCCCGCTGGTGCACAGGACCATGTGTGACATGCATCCCGCTGGTGCACAGGACCATGTGTGACATGCATCCCGCTGGTGCACAGGACCGTGTGTGACATGCATCCCGCTGGTGCACAGGACCGTGTGTGAAATGCATCCCGCTGGTGTACAGGACCGTGTGTGACATGCATCCCGCTGATGCACAGGACCATTTTTGACCCGCTGGTGCACAGGACCGTGTGTGGCATGCATCCCGCTGGTGCACAGGACCATGTTTGACAAGATTCCCGCTGGTGCACAGGACCATGTGTGACATGCATCCCGCTGGTGCACAGGACCATGTGTGGCATGCATCCCGCTGGTGCACAGGACCGTGTGTGACATGCATCCCGCTGGTGCACAGGACCGTGTGTGACATGCATCCCGCTGGTGCACAGGACCGTGTGTGACATGCATCCCGCTGGTGCACAGGACCGTGTGTGACATGCATCCCGCTGGTGCACAGGACCGTGTGTGACATGCATCCCGCTGGTGCACAGGACCGTGTGTGACATGCATCCCGCTGGTGCACAGGACCGTGTGTGACATGCATCCCGCTGGTGCACAGGACCGTGTGTGACCCGCTGGTGCACAGGACCGTGTGTGGCATGCATCCCGCTGGTGCACTGGACCATGTGTGAAAAGCATCCCGCTGGTGCACAAGACCATGTGTGACATGCATCCCGCTGGTGCACAGGACCATGTGTGACATGCATCCCGCTGGTGCACAGGACCATGTGTGACATGCATCCCGCTGGTGCACAGGACCATGTGTGACATGCATCCCGCTGGTGCACAGGACCGTGTGTGACATGCATCCCGCTGGTGCACAGGACCGTGTGTGACATGCATCCCGCTGGTGCACAGGACCATGTGTGACCCGCTGGTGCACAGGACCGTGTGTGACATGCATCCCGCTGGTGCACAGGACCGTGTGTGACATGCATCCCGCTGGTGCACAGGACCATGTGTGACATGCATCCCGCTGGTGCACAGGACCGTGTGTGACATGCATCCCGCTGGTGCACAGGACCGTGTGTGACATGCATCCCGCTGGTACACAGGACCGTGTGTGACCCGCTGGTGCACAGGACCGTGTGTGGCATGCATCCCGCTGGTGCACAGGACCATGTGTGACAAGCATCCCGCTGGTGCACAGGACCATGTGTGACATGCATCCCGCTGGTGCACAGGACCATGTGTGAACCGCTGGTGCACAGGACCATGTGTGACCCGCTGGTGCACAGGACCATCTGTGACCCGCTGGTGCACAGGACCATGTGCGACATGCATCCCGCTGGTGCACAGGACCATGAGTGACCCGCTGGTGCACAGGACCATGTGTGACCCGCTGGTGCACAGGACCATGTGCGACATGCATCCCGCTGGTACACAGGACCATGTGTGACCCGCTGGTGCACAACACCAAGTGTGACCCGCTGGTGCACAGGACCATGTGTGACATGCATCCCGCTGGTGCACAGGACCGTGTGTGACATGCATCCCGCTGGTGCACAGGACCGTGTGTGAAATGCATCCCGCTGGTGTACAGGACCGTGTGTGACATGCATCCCGCTGATGCACAGGACCATTTTTGACCCGCTGGTGCACAGGACCGTGTGTGGCATGCATCCCGCTGGTGCACAGGACCATGTTTGACAAGATTCCCGCTGGTGCACAGGACCATGTGTGACATGCATCCCGCTGGTGCACAGGACCATGTGTGGCATGCATCCCGCTGGTGCACAGGACCGTGTGTGACATGCATCCCGCTGGTGCACAGGACCGTGTGTGACATGCATCCCGCTGGTGCACAGGACCGTGTGTGACATGCATCCCGCTGGTGCACAGGACCGTGTGTGACATGCATCCCGCTGGTGCACAGGACCGTGTGTGACATGCATCCCGCTGGTGCACAGGACCGTGTGTGACATGCATCCCGCTGGTGCACAGGACCGTGTGTGACATGCATCCCGCTGGTGCACAGGACCGTGTGTGACCCGCTGGTGCACAGGACCGTGTGTGGCATGCATCCCGCTGGTGCACTGGACCATGTGTGAAAAGCATCCCGCTGGTGCACAAGACCATGTGTGACATGCATCCCGATGGTGCACAGGACCATGTGTGACATGCATCCCGCTGGTACACAGGACCATGTGTGACATGCATCCCGCTGGTGCACAGGACCATGTGTGACATGCATCCCGCTGGTGCACAGGACCGTGTGTGACATGCATCCCGCTGGTGCACAGGACCGTGTGTGACATGCATCCCGCTGGTGCACAGGACCATGTGTGACCCGCTGGTGCACAGGACCGTGTGTGACATGCATCCCGCTGGTGCACAGGACCGTGTGTGACATGCATCCCGCTGGTGCACAGGACCATGTGTGACATGCATCCCGCTGGTGCACAGGACCGTGTGTGACATGCATCCCGCTGGTGCACAGGACCGTGTGTGACATGCATCCCGCTGGTACACAGGACCGTGTGTGACCCGCTGGTGCACAGGACCGTGTGTGGCATGCATCCCGCTGGTGCACAGGACCATGTGTGACAAGCATCCCGCTGGTGCACAGGACCATGTGTGACATGCATCCCGCTGGTGCACAGGACCATGTGTGAACCGCTGGTGCACAGGACCATGTGTGACCCGCTGGTGCACAGGACCATCTGTGACCCGCTGGTGCACAGGACCATGTGCGACATGCATCCCGCTGGTGCACAGGACCATGAGTGACCCGCTGGTGCACAGGACCATGTGTGACCCGCTGGTGCACAGGACCATGTGCGACATGCATCCCGCTGGTACACAGGACCATGTGTGACCCGCTGGTGCACAACACCAAGTGTGACCCGCTGGTGCACAGGACCATGTGTGACATGCATCCCGCTGGTGCACAGGACCGTGTGTGACATGCATCCCGCTGGTGCACAGGACCGTGTGTGACATGCATCCCGCTGGTGCACAGGACTGTGTGTGACATGCATCCCGCTGGTGCACAGGACCGTGTGTGACATGCATCCCGCTGGTGCACAGGACCGTGTGTGACCCGCTGGTGCACAGGACCGTGTGTGGCATGCATCCCGCTGGTGCACTGGACCATGTGTGAAAAGCATCCCGCTGGTGCACAGGACCATGTGTGACATGCATCCCGCTGGTGCACAGGACCATGTGTGACATGCATCCCGCTGGTGCACAGGACCGTGTGTGACATGCATCCCGCTGGTGCACAGAACCGTGTGTGACATGCATCCCGCTGGTACACAGGACCGTGTGTGACATGCATCCCGCTGGTGCACAGGACCATGTGTGACAAGCATCCCGCTGGTGCACAGGACCATGTGTGACATGCATCCCACTGGTGCACAGGACCATGTGTGACATGCATCCCGCTGGTGCACAGGACCATGTGTGACATGCATCCCGCTGGTGCACAGGACCGTGTGTGACAAGCATCCCGCTGGTGCACAGGACCGTGTGTGACATGCATCCCGCTGGTGCACAGGACCATGTGTGACATGCATCCCGCTGGAACACAGGACCATGTGTGACCCGCTGGTGCACAGGACCATGTGTGACCCGCTGGTGCACAGGACCATATGTAACCCGCTGGTGCACAGGACCATGTGCGACATGCATCCCGCTGGTGCACAGGACCATGTGTGACATGCATCCCGCTGGTCCACAGGACCGCGTGTGACATGCATCCAGCTGGTGCACAAGACCATGTGTGACATGCATCCCGCTGGTGCACAGGACCATGTGTGACCCGCAGGTGCACAGGACCATTTGTGACCCGCTGGTGCACAGGACCATCTGTGACCCGCCGGTATACAGGACCATGTGCGACATGCATCCCGCTGGTGCACAGGACCATGTGTGACCCGCTGGTGCACAGGACCATGTGTGACGCGCTGGTGCACAGGACCATGTGCGACATGCATCCCGCTGGTGCACAGGACCATGTGTGACATGCATCCCGCTGGTACACAGGACCATGTGTGACCCGCTGGTGCACAACACCATGTGTGACCCGCTGTTGCACAGGACCATGTGTGACATGCATCCCGCTGGTGCACAGGACCGTGTGTGACATGCATCCCGCTGGTGCACAGGACCGTGTGTGACATGCATCCCGCTGGTGCACAGGACCATGTGTGACATGCATCCCGCTGGTGCACAGGACCGTTTGTGACATGCATCCCGCTGGTGCACAGGACCGTGTGTGACATGCATCCCGCTGGTGCACAGGACCGTGTGTGACATGCATCCCGCTGGTGCACAGGACCATGTGTGACCCGCTGGTGCACAGGACCATGTGTGACATGCATCCCGCTGGTGCACAGGACCATGTGTGACATGCATCCCGCTGGTGCACAGGACCATGTGTGACATGCATCCCGCTGGTGCACAGGACCGTGTGTGACATGCATCCCGCTGGTGCACAGGACCGTGTGTGACATGCATCCCGCTGGTGAACAGGACCGTGTGTGACATGCATCCCGCTGGTGCACAGGACCATGTGTGACCCGCTGGTGCACAGGACCGTGTGTGGCATGCATCCCGCTGGTGCACAGGACCGTGTGTGACATGCATCCCGCTGGTGCACAGGACCATGTGTGACAAGCATCCCGCTGGTGCACAGGACCATGTGTGACATGCATCCCACTGGTGCACAGGACCATGTGTGACATGCATCCCGCTGGTGCACAGGACCATGTGTGACATGCATTCCGCTGGTGCACAGGACCGTGTGTGACATGCATCCCGCTGGTGCAAAGGACCGTGTGTGACATGCATCCCGCTGGTGCACAGGACCGTGTGTGACATGTTTTCCGCTGGTGCACAGGACCATGTGTGACATGCATCCCGCTGGTACACAGGACCATGTGTGACCCGGTGGTGCACAACACCATGTGTGACCCGCTGGTGCACAGGACCATGTGTGACCCGCTGGTGCACAGGACCGTGTGTAACCCGCTGGTGCAAAGGACCATGTGCGACATGCATCCCGCTGGTGCACAGGACCATGTGTGACATGCATCCCGCTGGTCCACAGGACCGCGTGTGACATGCATCCCGCTGGTGCACAAGACCATGTGTGACATGCATCCCGCTGGTGCACAGGACCATGTGTGACCCGCTGGTGCAGAGGACCATGTGTGACCCGCTGGTGCACAGGACCATCTGTGACCCGCCGGTGCACAGGACCATGTGCGACATGCATCCCGCTGGTGCACAGGACCATGTGTGACCCGCTGGTGCACAGGACCATGAATGACCCGCTGGTGGACAGGACCATGTGCGACATGCATCCCGCTGGTGCACAGGACCATGTGTGACATGCATCCCGCTGGTACACAGGACCATGTGTGACCCGCTGGTGCACAACACCATTTGTGACCCGCTGGTGCACAGGACCATGTGTGACATGCATCCCGCTGGTGCACAGGACCATGTGTGACATGCATCCCGCTGGTGCACAGGACCGTGTGTGACATGCATCCCGCTGGTGCACAGGACCGTGTGTGACATGCATCCCGCTGGTGCACAGGACTGTGTGTGACATGCATCCCGCTGGTGCACAGGACCGTGTGTGACATGCATCCCGCTGGTGCACAGGACCGTGTGTGACCCGCTGGTGCACAGGACCGTGTGTGGCATGCATCCCGCTGGTGCACTGGACCATGTCTGAAAAGCATCCCGCTGGTGCACAGGACCATGTGTGACATGCATCCCGCTGGTGCACAGGACCATGTGTGACATGCATCCCGCTGGTGCACAGGACCGTGTGTGACATGCATCCCGCTGGTGCACAGAACCGTGTGTGACATGCATCCCGCTGGTGCACAGGACCGTGTGTGACATGCATCCCACTGGTGCACAGGACCGTGTGTGACATGCATCCCGCTGGTGCACAGGACCGTGTGTGACATGCATCCCGCTGGTGCACAGGACCATGTGTGACATGCATCCCGCTGGTGCACAGGACCGTGTGTGACATGCATCCCGCTGGTGCACAGGACCATGTGTGACCCTCTGGTGCACAGAACCATGTGTGGCATGCATCCCGCTGGTGCACAGGACCATGTGTGACATGCATCCCGCTGGTCCACAGGACCGCGTGTGACATGCATCCAGCTGGTGCACAAGACCATGTGTGACATGCATCCCGCTGGTGCACAGGACCATGTGTGACCCGCAGGTGCACAGGACCATTTGTGACCCGCTGGTGCACAGGACCATCTGTGACCCGCCGGTATACAGGACCATGTGCGACATGCATCCCGCTGGTGCACAGGACCATGTGTGACCCGCTGGTGCACAGGACCATGTGTGACCCGCTGGTGCACAGGACCATGTGCGACATGCATCCCGCTGGTGCACAGGACCATGTGTGACATGCATCCCGCTGGTACACAGGACCATGTGTGACCCGCTGGTGCACAACACCATTTGTGACCCGCTGTTGCACAGGACCATGTGTGACATGCATCCCGCTGGTGCACAGGACCGTGTGTGACATGCATCCCGCTGGTGCACAGGACCATGTGTGACATGCATCCCGCTGGTGCACAGGACCGTTTGTGACATGCATCCCGCTGGTGCACAGGACCGTGTGTGACATGCATCCCGCTGGTGCACAGGACCGTGTGTGACATGCATCCCGCTGGTGCACAGGACCATGTGTGACCCGCTGGTGCACAGGACCATGTGTGACATGCATCCCGCTGGTGCACAGGACCATGTGTGACATGCATCCCGCTGGTGCACAGGACCATGTGTGACATGCATCCCGCTGGTGCACAGGACCGTGTGTGACATGCATCCCGCTGGTGCACAGGACCGTGTGTGACATGCATCCCGCTGGTGCACAGGACCGTGTGTGACATGCATCCCGCTGGTGCACAGGACCATGTGTGACCCGCTGGTGCACAGGACCGTGTGTGGCATGCATCCCGCTGGTGCACAGGACCGTGTGTGACATGCATCCCGCTGGTGCACAGGACCATGTGTGACAAGCATCCCGCTGGTGCACAGGACCATGTGTGACATGCATCCCACTGGTGCACAGGACCATGTGTGACATGCATCCCGCTGGTGCACAGGACCATGTGTGACATGCATTCCGCTGGTGCACAGGACCGTGTGTGACATGCATCCCGCTGGTGCAAAGGACCGTGTGTGACATGCATCCCGCTGGTGCACAGGACCGTGTGTGACATGTTTTCCGCTGGTGCACAGGACCATGTGTGACATGCATCCCGCTGGTACACAGGACCATGTGTGACCCGCTGGTGCACAACACCATGTGTGACCCGCTGGTGCACAGGACCATGTGTGACCCGCTGGTGCACAGGACCGTGTGTAACCCGCTGGTGCAAAGGACCATGTGCGACATGCATCCCGCTGGTGCACAGGACCATGTGTGACATGCATCCCGCTGGTCCACAGGACCGCGTGTGACATGCATCCCGCTGGTGCACAAGACCATGTGTGACATGCATCCCGCTGGTGCACAGGACCATGTGTGACCCGCTGGTGCACAGGACCATGTGTGACCCGCTGGTGCACAGGACCATCTGTGACCCGCCGGTGCACAGGACCATGTGCGACATGCATCCCGCTGGTGCACAGGACCATGTGTGACCCGCTGGTGCACAGGACCATGTATGACCCGCTGGTGGACAGGACCATGTGCGACATGCATCCCGCTGGTGCACAGGACCATGTGTGACATGCATCCCGCTGGTACACAGGACCATGTGTGACCCGCTGGTGCACAACACCATTTGTGACCCGCTGGTGCACAGGACCATGTGTGACATGCATCCCGCTGGTGCACAGGACCGTGTGTGACATGCATCCCGCTGGTGCACAGGACAGTGTGTGACATGCATCCCGCTGGTGCACAGGACCATGTGTGACATGCATCCCGCTGGTGCACAGGACCATGTGTGACATGCATCCCGCTGGTGCACAGGACCGTGTGTGACATGCATCCCGCTGGTGCACAGGACCGTGTGTGAAATGCATCCCGCTGGTGTACAGGACCGTGTGTGACATGCATCCCGCTGATGCACAGGACCATTTTTGACCCGCTGGTGCACAGGACCGTGTGTGGCATGCATCCCGCTGGTGCACAGGACCATGTTTGACAAGATTCCCGCTGGTGCACAGGACCATGTGTGACATGCATCCCGCTGGTGCACAGGACCATGTGTGGCATGCATCCCGCTGGTGCACAGGACCGTGTGTGACATGCATCCCGCTGGTGCACAGGACCGTGTGTGACATGCATCCCGCTGGTGCACAGGACCGTGTGTGACATGCATCCCGCTGGTGCACAGGACCGTGTGTGACATGCATCCCGCTGGTGCACAGGACCGTGTGTGACATGCATCCCGCTGGTGCACAGGACCGTGTGTGACATGCATCCCGCTGGTGCACAGGACCGTGTGTGACATGCATCCCGCTGGTGCACAGGACCGTGTGTGACCCGCTGGTGCACAGGACCGTGTGTGGCATGCATCCCGCTGGTGCACTGGACCATGTGTGAAAAGCATCCCGCTGGTGCACAAGACCATGTGTGACATGCATCCCGCTGGTGCACAGGACCATGTGTGACATGCATCCCGCTGGTGCACAGGACCATGTGTGACATGCATCCCGCTGGTGCACAGGACCATGTGTGACATGCATCCCGCTGGTGCACAGGACCGTGTGTGACATGCATCCCGCTGGTGCACAGGACCGTGTGTGACATGCATCCCGCTGGTGCACAGGACCATGTGTGACCCGCTGGTGCACAGGACCGTGTGTGACATGCATCCCGCTGGTGCACAGGACCGTGTGTGACATGCATCCCGCTGGTGCACAGGACCATGTGTGACATGCATCCCGCTGGTGCACAGGACCGTGTGTGACATGCATCCCGCTGGTGCACAGGACCGTGTGTGACATGCATCCCGCTGGTGCACAGGACCGTGTGTGACCCGCTGGTGCACAGGACCGTGTGTGGCATGCATCCCGCTGGTGCACAGGACCATGTGTGACAAGCATCCCGCTGGTGCACAGGACCATGTGTGACATGCATCCCGCTGGTGCACAGGACCATGTGTGAACCGCTGGTGCACAGGACCATGTGTGACCCGCTGGTGCACAGGACCATCTGTGACCCGCTGGTGCACAGGACCATGTGCGACATGCATCCCGCTGGTGCACAGGACCATGAGTGACCCGCTGGTGCACAGGACCATGTGTGACCCGCTGGTGCACAGGACCATGTGCGACATGCATCCCGCTGGTACACAGGACCATGTGTGACCCGCTGGTGCACAACACCAAGTGTGACCCGCTGGTGCACAGGACCATGTGTGACATGCATCCCGCTGGTGCACAGGACCGTGTGTGACATGCATCCCGCTGGTGCACAGGACCGTGTGTGACATGCATCCCGCTGGTGCACAGGACTGTGTGTGACATGCATCCCGCTGGTGCACAGGACCGTGTGTGACATGCATCCCGCTGGTGCACAGGACCGTGTGTGACCCGCTGGTGCACAGGACCGTGTGTGGCATGCATCCCGCTGGTGCACAGGACCGTGTGTGACATGCATCCCGCTGGTGCACAGGACCGTGTGTGACATGCATCCCGCTGGTGCACAGGACCGTGTGTGACATGCATCCCGCTGGTGCACAGGACCGTGTGTGACATGCATCCCGCTGGTGCACAGGACCGTGTGTGACATGCATCCCGCTGGTGCACAGGACCGTGTGTGACATGCATCCCGCTGGTGCACAGGACCGTGTGTGACATGCATCCCGCTGGTGCACAGGACCGTGTGTGACCCGCTGGTGCACAGGACCGTGTGTGGCATGCATCCCGCTGGTGCACTGGACCATGTGTGAAAAGCATCCCGCTGGTGCACAAGACCATGTGTGACATGCATCCCGCTGGTGCACAGGACCATGTGTGACATGCATCCCGCTGGTGCACAGGACCATGTGTGACATGCATCCCGCTGGTGCACAGGACCATGTGTGACATGCATCCCGCTGGTGCACAGGACCGTGTGTGACATGCATCCCGCTGGTGCACAGGACCGTGTGTGACATGCATCCCGCTGGTGCACAGGACCATGTGTGACCCGCTGGTGCACAGGACCGTGTGTGACATGCATCCCGCTGGTGCACAGGACCGTGTGTGACATGCATCCCGCTGGTGCACAGGACCATGTGTGACATGCATCCCGCTGGTGCACAGGACCGTGTGTGACATGCATCCCGCTGGTGCACAGGACCGTGTGTGACATGCATCCCGCTGGTGCACAGGACCGTGTGTGACCCGCTGGTGCACAGGACCGTGTGTGGCATGCATCCCGCTGGTGCACAGGACCATGTGTGACAAGCATCCCGCTGGTGCACAGGACCATGTGTGACATGCATCCCGCTGGTGCACAGGACCATGTGTGAACCGCTGGTGCACAGGACCATGTGTGACCCGCTGGTGCACAGGACCATCTGTGACCCGCTGGTGCACAGGACCATGTGCGACATGCATCCCGCTGGTGCACAGGACCATGAGTGACCCGCTGGTGCACAGGACCATGTGTGACCCGCTGGTGCACAGGACCATGTGCGACATGCATCCCGCTGGTACACAGGACCATGTGTGACCCGCTGGTGCACAACACCAAGTGTGACCCGCTGGTGCACAGGACCATGTGTGACATGCATCCCGCTGGTGCACAGGACCGTGTGTGACATGCATCCCGCTGGTGCACAGGACCGTGTGTGACATGCATCCCGCTGGTGCACAGGACTGTGTGTGACATGCATCCCGCTGGTGCACAGGACCGTGTGTGACATGCATCCCGCTGGTGCACAGGACCGTGTGTGACCCGCTGGTGCACAGGACCGTGTGTGGCATGCATCCCGCTGGTGCACTGGACCATGTGTGAAAAGCATCCCGCTGGTGCACAGGACCATGTGTGACATGCATCCCGCTGGTGCACAGGACCATGTGTGACATGCATCCCGCTGGTGCACAGGACCGTGTGTGACATGCATCCCGCTGGTGCACAGAACCGTGTGTGACATGCATCCCGCTGGTACACAGGACCGTGTGTGACATGCATCCCGCTGGTGCACAGGACCATGTGTGACAAGCATCCCGCTGGTGCACAGGACCATGTGTGACATGCATCCCACTGGTGCACAGGACCATGTGTGACATGCATCCCGCTGGTGCACAGGACCATGTGTGACATGCATCCCGCTGGTGCACAGGACCGTGTGTGACAAGCATCCCGCTGGTGCACAGGACCGTGTGTGACATGCATCCCGCTGGTGCACAGGACCATGTGTGACATGCATCCCGCTGGAACACAGGACCATGTGTGACCCGCTGGTGCACAGGACCATGTGTGACCCGCTGGTGCACAGGACCATATGTAACCCGCTGGTGCACAGGACCATGTGCGACATGCATCCCGCTGGTGCACAGGACCATGTGTGACATGCATCCCGCTGGTCCACAGGACCGCGTGTGACATGCATCCAGCTGGTGCACAAGACCATGTGTGACATGCATCCCGCTGGTGCACAGGACCATGTGTGACCCGCAGGTGCACAGGACCATTTGTGACCCGCTGGTGCACAGGACCATCTGTGACCCGCCGGTATACAGGACCATGTGCGACATGCATCCCGCTGGTGCACAGGACCATGTGTGACCCGCTGGTGCACAGGACCATGTGTGACGCGCTGGTGCACAGGACCATGTGCGACATGCATCCCGCTGGTGCACAGGACCATGTGTGACATGCATCCCGCTGGTACACAGGACCATGTGTGACCCGCTGGTGCACAACACCATGTGTGACCCGCTGTTGCACAGGACCATGTGTGACATGCATCCCGCTGGTGCACAGGACCGTGTGTGACATGCATCCCGCTGGTGCACAGGACCGTGTGTGACATGCATCCCGCTGGTGCACAGGACCATGTGTGACATGCATCCCGCTGGTGCACAGGACCGTTTGTGACATGCATCCCGCTGGTGCACAGGACCGTGTGTGACATGCATCCCGCTGGTGCACAGGACCGTGTGTGACATGCATCCCGCTGGTGCACAGGACCATGTGTGACCCGCTGGTGCACAGGACCATGTGTGACATGCATCCCGCTGGTGCACAGGACCATGTGTGACATGCATCCCGCTGGTGCACAGGACCATGTGTGACATGCATCCCGCTGGTGCACAGGACCGTGTGTGACATGCATCCCGCTGGTGCACAGGACCGTGTGTGACATGCATCCCGCTGGTGCACAGGACCGTGTGTGACATGCATCCCGCTGGTGCACAGGACCATGTGTGACCCGCTGGTGCACAGGACCGTGTGTGGCATGCATCCCGCTGGTGCACAGGACCGTGTGTGACATGCATCCCGCTGGTGCACAGGACCATGTGTGACAAGCATCCCGCTGGTGCACAGGACCATGTGTGACATGCATCCCACTGGTGCACAGGACCATGTGTGACATGCATCCCGCTGGTGCACAGGACCATGTGTGACATGCATTCCGCTGGTGCACAGGACCGTGTGTGACATGCATCCCGCTGGTGCAAAGGACCGTGTGTGACATGCATCCCGCTGGTGCACAGGACCGTGTGTGACATGTTTTCCGCTGGTGCACAGGACCATGTGTGACATGCATCCCGCTGGTACACAGGACCATGTGTGACCCGGTGGTGCACAACACCATGTGTGACCCGCTGGTGCACAGGACCATGTGTGACCCGCTGGTGCACAGGACCGTGTGTAACCCGCTGGTGCAAAGGACCATGTGCGACATGCATCCCGCTGGTGCACAGGACCATGTGTGACATGCATCCCGCTGGTCCACAGGACCGCGTGTGACATGCATCCCGCTGGTGCACAAGACCATGTGTGACATGCATCCCGCTGGTGCACAGGACCATGTGTGACCCGCTGGTGCAGAGGACCATGTGTGACCCGCTGGTGCACAGGACCATCTGTGACCCGCCGGTGCACAGGACCATGTGCGACATGCATCCCGCTGGTGCACAGGACCATGTGTGACCCGCTGGTGCACAGGACCATGAATGACCCGCTGGTGGACAGGACCATGTGCGACATGCATCCCGCTGGTGCACAGGACCATGTGTGACATGCATCCCGCTGGTACACAGGACCATGTGTGACCCGCTGGTGCACAACACCATTTGTGACCCGCTGGTGCACAGGACCATGTGTGACATGCATCCCGCTGGTGCACAGGACCGTGTGTGACATGCATCCCGCTGGTGCACAGGACAGTGTGTGACATGCATCCCGCTGGTGCACAGGACCATGTGTGACATGCATCCCGCTGGTGCACAGGACCATGTGTGACATGCATCCCGCTGGTGCACAGGACCGTGTGTGACATGCATCCCGCTGGTGCACAGGACCGTGTGTGAAATGCATCCCGCTGGTGTACAGGACCGTGTGTGACATGCATCCCGCTGATGCACAGGACCATTTGTGACCCGCTGGTGCACAGGACCGTGTGTGGCATGCATCCCGCTGGTGCACAGGACCATGTTTGACAAGATTCCCGCTGGTGCACAGGACCATGTGTGACATGCATCCCGCTGGTGCACAGGACCATGTGTGGCATGCATCCCGCTGGTGCACAGGACCATGTGTGACATGCATCCCGCTGGTGCACAGGACCGTGTGTGACATGCATCCCGCTGGTGCACAGGACCGTGTGTGACATGCATCCCGCTGGTGCACAGGACCGTGTGTGACATGCATCCCGCTGGTGCACAGGACCGTGTGTGACATGCATCCCGCTGGTGCACAGGACCGTGTGTGACATGCATCCCGCTGGTGCACAGGACCGTGTGTGACATGCATCCCGCTGGTGCACAGGACCGTGTGTGACCCGCTGGTGCACAGGACCGTGTGTGGCATGCATCCCGCTGGTGCACTGGACCATGTGTGAAAAGCATCCCGCTGGTGCACAAGACCATGTGTGACATGCATCCCGCTGGTGCACAGGACCATGTGTGACATGCATCCCGCTGGTGCACAGGACCATGTGTGACATGCATCCCGCTGGTGCACAGGACCATGTGTGACATGCATCCCGCTGGTGCACAGGACCGTGTGTGACATGCATCCCGCTGGTGCACAGGACCGTGTGTGACATGCATCCCGCTGGTGCACAGGACCATGTGTGACCCGCTGGTGCACAGGACCGTGTGTGACATGCATCCCGCTGGTGCACAGGACCGTGTGTGACATGCATCCCGCTGGTGCACAGGACCATGTGTGACATGCATCCCGCTGGTGCACAGGACCGTGTGTGACATGCATCCCGCTGGTGCACAGGACCGTGTGTGACATGCATCCCGCTGGTGCACAGGACCGTGTGTGACCCGCTGGTGCACAGGACCGTGTGTGGCATGCATCCCGCTGGTGCACAGGACCATGTGTGACAAGCATCCCGCTGGTGCACAGGACCATGTGTGACATGCATCCCGCTGGTGCACAGGACCATGTGTGACCCGCTGGTGCACAGGACCATGTGTGACCCGCTGGTGCACAGGACCATCTGTGACCCGCTGGTGCACAGGACCATGTGCGACATGCATCCCGCTGGTGCACAGGACCATGAGTGACCCGCTGGTGCACAGGACCATGTGTGACCCGCTGGTGCACAGGACCATGTGCGACATGCATCCCGCTGGTACACAGGACCATGTGTGACCCGCTGGTGCACAACACCAAGTGTGACCCGCTGGTGCACAGGACCATGTGTGACATGCATCCCGCTGGTGCACAGGACCGTGTGTGACATGCATCCCGCTGGTGCACAGGACCGTGTGTGACATGCATCCCGCTGGTGCACAGGACTGTGTGTGACATGCATCCCGCTGGTGCACAGGACCGTGTGTGACATGCATCCCGCTGGTGCACAGGACCGTGTGTGACCCGCTGGTGCACAGGACCGTGTGTGGTATGCATCCCGCTGGTGCACTGGACCATGTGTGAAAAGCATCCCGCTGGTGCACAGGACCATGTGTGACATGCATCCCGCTGGTGCACAGGACCATGTGTGACATGCATCCCGCTGGTGCACAGGACCGTGTGTGACATGCATCCCGCTGGTGCACAGAACCGTGTGTGACATGCATCCCGCTGGTGCACAGGACCGTGTGTGACATGCATCCCGCTGGTGCACAGGACCGTGTGTGACATGCATCCCGCTGGTGCACAGGACCGTGTGTGACATGCATCCCGCTGGTGCACAGGACCATGTGTGACATGCATCCCGCTGGTGCACAGGACCGTGTGTGACATGCATCCCGCTGGTGCACAGGACCATGTGTGACCCTCTGGTGCACAGAACCATGTGTGGCATGCATCCCGCTGGTGCACAGGACCGTGTGTGACATGCATCCCGCTGGTGCACAGGACCATGTGTGACAAGCATCCCGCTGGTGCACAGGACCATGTGTGACATGCATCCCGCTGTTGCACAGGACCATGTGTGACATGCATCCTGCTGGTGCACAGGACCGTGTGTGACATGCATCCCGCTGGTGCACAGGACCATGTGTGACATGCATCCCGCTGGTGCACAGGACCGTGTGTGACATGCATCCCGCTGGTGCACAGGACCATGTGTGACCCGCTGGTGCACAGGACCATGTGTGACATGCATCCCGCTGGTGCACAGGACCATTTGTGACCCGCTGGTGCACAGGACCATCTGTGACCCGCCGGTATACAGGACCATGTGCGACATGCATCCCGCTGGTGCACAGGACCATGTGTGACCCGCTGGTGCACAGGACCATGTGTGACGCGCTGGTGCACAGGACCATGTGCGACATGCATCCCGCTGGTGCACAGGACCATGTGTGACATGCATCCCGCTGGTGCACAGGACCGTGTGTGACATGCATCCCGCTGGTGCACAGGACCGTGTGTGACATGCATCCCGCTGGTGCACAGGACCATGTGTGACCCGCTGGTGCACAGGACCGTGTGTGGCATGCATCCCGCTGGTGCACAGGACCGTGTGTGACATGCATCCCGCTGGTGCACAGGACCATGTGTGACAAGCATCCCGCTGGTGCACAGGACCATGTGTGACATGCATCCCACTGGTGCACAGGACCATGTGTGACATGCATCCCGCTGGTGCACAGGACCATGTGTGACATGCATTCCGCTGGTGCACAGGACCGTGTGTGACATGCATCCCGCTGGTGCAAAGGACCGTGTGTGACATGCATCCCGCTGGTGCACAGGACCGTGTGTGACATGTTTTCCGCTGGTGCACAGGACCATGTGTGACATGCATCCCGCTGGTACACAGGACCATGTGTGACCCGCTGGTGCACAACACCATGTGTGACCCGCTGGTGCACAGGACCATGTGTGACCCGCTGGTGCACAGGACCGTGTGTAACCCGCTGGTGCAAAGGACCATGTGCGACATGCATCCCGCTGGTGCACAGGACCATGTGTGACATGCATCCCGCTGGTCCACAGGACCGCGTGTGACATGCATCCCGCTGGTGCACAAGACCATGTGTGACATGCATCCCGCTGGTGCACAGGACCATGTGTGACCCGCTGGTGCAGAGGACCATGTGTGACCCGCTGGTGCACAGGACCATCTGTGACCCGCCGGTGCACAGGACCATGTGCGACATGCATCCCGCTGGTGCACAGGACCATGTGTGACCCGCTGGTGCACAGGACCATGAATGACCCGCTGGTGGACAGGACCATGTGCGACATGCATCCCGCTGGTGCACAGGACCATGTGTGACATGCATCCCGCTGGTACACAGGACCATGTGTGACCCGCTGGTGCACAACACCATTTGTGACCCGCTGGTGCACAGGACCATGTGTGACATGCATCCCGCTGGTGCAAAGGACCGTGTGTGACATGCATCCCGCTGGTGCACAGGACAGTGTGTGACATGCATCCCGCTGGTGCACAGGACCATGTGTGACATGCATCCCGCTGGTGCACAGGACCATGTGTGACATGCATCCCGCTGGTGCACAGGACCGTGTGTGACATGCATCCCGCTGGTGCACAGGACCGTGTGTGAAATGCATCCCGCTGGTGTACAGGACCGTGTGTGACATGCATCCCGCTGATGCACAGGACCATTTGTGACCCGCTGGTGCACAGGACCGTGTGTGGCATGCATCCCGCTGGTGCACAGGACCATGTTTGACAAGATTCCCGCTGGTGCACAGGACCATGTGTGACATGCATCCCGCTGGTGCACAGGACCATGTGTGGCATGCATCCCGCTGGTGCACAGGACCATGTGTGACATGCATCCCGCTGGTGCACAGGACCGTGTGTGACATGCATCCCGCTGGTGCACAGGACCGTGTGTGACATGCATCCCGCTGGTGCACAGGACCGTGTGTGACATGCATCCCGCTGGTGCACAGGACCGTGTGTGACCCGCTGGTGCACAGGACCGTGTGTGGCATGCATCCCGCTGGTGCACTGGACCATGTGTGAAAAGCATCCCGCTGGTGCACAGGACCATGTGTGACATGCATCCCGCTGGTGCACAGGACCATGTGTGACATGCATCCCGCTGGTGCACAGGACCGTGTGTGACATGCATCCCGCTGGTGCACAGAACCGTGTGTGACATGCATCCCGCTGGTGCACAGGACCGTGTGTGACATGCATCCCGCTGGTGCACAGGACCGTGTGTGACATGCATCCCGCTGGTGCACAGGACCGTGTGTGACATGCATCCCGCTGGTGCACAGGACCATGTGTGACATGCATCCCGCTGGTGCACAGGACCGTGTGTGACATGCATCCCGCTGGTGCACAGGACCATGTGTGACCCTCTGGTGCACAGAACCATGTGTGGCATGCATCCCGCTGGTGCACAGGACCGTGTGTGACATGCATCCCGCTGGTGCACAGGACCATGTGTGACAAGCATCCCGCTGGTGCACAGGACCATGTGTGACATGCATCCCGCTGTTGCACAGGACCATGTGTGACATGCATCCTGCTGGTGCACAGGACCGTGTGTGACATGCATCCCGCTGGTGCACAGGACCATGTGTGACATGCATCCCGCTGGTGCACAGGACCGTGTGTGACATGCATCCCGCTGGTGCACAGGACCATGTGTGACCCGCTGGTGCACAGGACCATGTGTGACATGCATCCCGCTGGTGCACAGGACCATGTGTGACCCGCTGGTGCACAGGACCATGTGTGACCCGCTGGTGCACAGGACCATGTGTGACCCGCTGGTGCAAAGGACCATATGTGACCCGCTGGTGCACAGGACCGTGTGTGACATGCATCCCGCTGGTGCACAGGACCGTGTGTGACATGCATCCCGCTGGTGCACAGGACCGTGTGTGACATGCATCCCGCTGGTGCACAGGACCATGTGTGACATGCATCCCGCTGGTGCACAGGACCATGTGTGACCCGCTGGTGCACAGGACCATATGTGACCCGCTGGTGCACAGGACCGGGTGTGACATGCATCCCGCTGGTGCACAGGACCGTGTGTGACATGCATCCCGCTGGTGCACAGGACCATGTGTGACATGCATCCCGCTGGTGCACAGGACCATGTGTGACCCGCTGGTGCACAGGACCATGTGTGACATGCATCCCGCTGGTGCACAGGACCGTGTGTGACATGCATCCCGCTGGTGCACAGGACCGTGTGTGACATGCATCCCGCTGGTGCACAGGACCGTGTGTGACATGCATCCCGCTGGTGCACAGGACCGTGTGTGACCCGCTGGTGCACAGGACCGTGTGTGGCATGCATCCCGCTGGTGCAGAGGACCATGTGTGACAAGCATCCCGCTGGTGCACAGGACCATGTGTGACATGCATCCCGCTGGTGCACAGGACCATGTGTGACCCGCTGTTGCACAGGACCATGTGTGACCCGCTGGTGCACAGGACCATCGGTGACCCGCTGGTGCACAGGACCATGTGCGACATGCATCCCGCTGGTGCACAGGACCATGAGTGACCCGCTGGTGCACAGGACCATGTGTGACCCGCTGGTGCACAGGACCATGTGCGACATGCATCCCGCTGGTACACAGGACCATGTGTGACCCGCTGGTGCACAACACCAAGTGTGACCCGCTGGTGCACAGGACCATGTGTGACATGCATCCCGCTGGTGCACAGGACCGTGTGTGACATGCATCCCGCTGGTGCACAGGACAGTGTGTGACATGCATCCCGCTGGTGCACAGGACTGTGTGTGACATGCATCCCGCTGGTGCACAGGACCGTGTGTGACATGCATCCCGCTGGTGCACAGGACCGTGTGTGACCCGCTGGTGCACAGGACCGTGTGTGGCATGCATCCCGCTGGTGCACTGGACTATGTGTGAAAAGCATCCCGCTGGTGCACAGGACCATGTGTGACATGCATCCCGCTGGTGCACAGGACCATGTGTGACATGCATCCCGCTGGTGCACAGGACTGTGTGTGACATGCATCCCGCTGGTGCACAGGACCGTGTGTGACATGCATCCCGCTGGTGCACAGGACCGTGTGTGACATGCATCCCGCTGGTGCACAGGACCTGTGTGACATGCATCCCGCTGGTGCACAGGACCGTGTGTGACATGCATCCCGCTGGTGCACAGGACCGTGTGTGACATGCATCCCGCTGGTGCACAGGACCATGTGTGACCCTCTGGTGCACAGAACCATGTGTGGCATGCATCCCGCTGGTGCACAGGACCGTGTGTGACATGCATCCCGCTGGTGCACAGGACCATGTGTGACAAGCATCCCGCTGGTGCACAGGACCATGTGTGACATGCATCCCGCTGGTGCACAGGACCGTGTGTGACATGCATCCCGCTGGTGCACAGGACCATGTGTGACATGCATCCCGCTGGTGCACAGGACCGTGTGTGACATGCATCCCGCTGCTGCACAGGACCATGTGTGACCCGCTGGTGCACAGGACCATGTGTGACATGCATCCCGCTGGTGCACAGGACCATGTGTGACCCGCTGGTGCACAGGACCATGTGTGACCCGCTGGTGCACAGGACCATGTGTGACCCGCTGGTGCACAGGACCATGTGTGACCCGCTGGTGCACAAGACCATATGTGACCCGCTGGTGCACAGGACCGTGTGTGACATGCATCCCGCTGGTGCACAGGACCGTGTGTGACATGCATCCCGCTGGTGCACAGGACCGTGTGTGACATGCATCCCGCTGGTGCACAGGACCATGTGTGACATGCTTCCCGCTGGTGCACAGGACCATGTGTGACCCGCTGGTGCACAGGACCATATGTGACCCGCTGGTGCACAGGACCGTGTGTGACATGCATCCCGCTGGTGCACAGGACCGTGAGTGACATGCATCCCGCTTGTGCACAGGACCATGTGTGACCCGCTGGTGCACAGGACCATGTGTGGCATGCATCCCGCTGGTGCACAGGACCATGTGTGACCCGCTGGTGCACAGGACCATGTGTGGCATGCATCCCGCTGGTGCACAGGACCATGTGTGACAAGCATCCTGCTGGTGCACAGGACCATGTGTGACATGCATCCCGCTGGTGCACAGGACCATGTGTGACAAGCATACCGCTGGTCCACAGGACCATGTGCGACATGCGTCCCGCTGGTGCACAGGACCATGTGCGACAAGCATCCCGCTGGTCCACAGGACCGTGTGTGACATGCATCCCGCTGGTGCACAGGACCATGTGTGACATGCATCCCGCTGGTGCACAGGACCATGTGTGACATGCATCCCGCTGGTGCACAGGACCATGTGTGACCCGCTGGTGCACAGAACCATGTGTGGCATGCATCCCGCTGGTGCACAGGACCGTGTGTGACATGCATCCCGCTGGTGCACAGGACCATGTGTGACAAGCATCCCGCTGGTGCACAGGACCATGTGTGACATGCATCCCGCTGGTGCACAGGACCATGTGTGACATGCATCCCGCTGGTGCACAGGACCGTGTATGACATGCATCCCGCTGGTGCACAGGACCGTGTGTGACATGCATCCCGCTGGTGCACAGGACCGTGTGTGACATGCATCCCGCTGGTGCACAGGACTGTGTGTGACATGCATCCCCCTGGTGCACAGGACCGTGTGTGACATGCATCCCGCTGGTGCACAGGACCATGTGTGACCCGCTGGTGCACAGGACCGTGTGTGACATGCATCCCGCTGGTGCACAGGACCGTGTGTGACATGCATCCCGCTGGTGCACAGGACCATGTGTGACATGCATCCCGCTGGTGCACAGGACCATGTGTGACAAGCATCCCGCTGGTGCACAGGACCATGTGTGACATGCATCCCGCTGGTGCACAGGACCATGTGTGACTCGCTGGTGCACAGGACCATGAGTGACCCGCTGGTGCACAGGACCATGTGTGACCCGCTGGTGCACAGGACCATGTGCGACATGCATCCCGCTGGTACACAGGACCATGTGTGACCCGCTGGTGCACAACACCAAGTGTGACCCGCTGGTGCACAGGACCATGTGTGACATGCATCCCGCTGGTGCACAGGACCGTGTGTGACATGCATCCCGCTGGTGCACAGGACCGTGTGTGACATGCATCCCGCTGGTGCACAGGACTGTGTGTGACATGCATCCCGCTGGTGCACAGGACCGTGTGTGACATGCATCCCGCTGGTGCACAGGACCGTGTGTGACCCGCTGGTGCACAGGACCGTGTGTGGCATGCATCCCGCTGGTGCACTGACCATGTGTGAAAAGCATCCCGCTGGTGCACAGGACCATGTGTGACATGCATCCCGCTGGTGCACAGGACCATGTGTGACATGCATCCCGCTGGTGCACAGGACCGTGTGTGACATGCATCCCGCTGGTGCACAGAACCGTGTGTGACATGCATCCCGCTGGTGCACAGGACCGTGTGTGACATGCATCCCGCTGGTGCACAGGACCGTGTGTGACATGCATCCCGCTGGTGCACAGGACCGTGTGTGACATGCATCCCGCTGGTGCACAGGACCATGTGTGACATGCATCCCGCTGGTGCACAGGACCGTGTGTGACATGCATCCCGCTGGTGCAGAGGACCATGTGTGACCCTCTGGTGCACAGAACCATGTGTGGCATGCATCCCGCTGGTGCACAGGACCGTGTGTGACATGCATCCCGCTGGTGCACAGGACCATGTGTGACAAGCATCCCGCTGGTGCACAGGACCATGTGTGACCCGCTGGTGAACAGGACCGTGTGTGACATGCATCCCGCTGGTGCACAGGACCGTGTGTGACATGCATCCCGCTGGTGCACAGGACCATGTGTGACATGCATCCCGCTGGTGCACAGGACCATGTGTGACAAGCATCCCGCTTGTGCACAGGACCGTGTGTGACATGCATCCCGCTGGTGCACAGGACCATGTGTGACAAGCATCCCGCTGGTGCACAGGACCATGTGTGACATGCATCCCGCTGTTGCACAGGACCATGTGTGACATGCATCCTGCTGGTGCACAGGACCGTGTGTGACATGCATCCCGCTGGTGCACAGGACCATGTGTGACATGCATCCCGCTGGTGCACAGGACCGTGTGTGACATGCATCCCGCTGGTGCACAGGACCATGTGTGACCCGCTGGTGCACAGGACCATGTGTGACATGCATCCCGCTGGTGCACAGGACCATGTGTGACCCGCTGGTGCACAGGACCATGTGTGACCCGCTGGTGCACAGGACCATGTGTGACCCGCTGGTGCACAGGACCATATGTGACCCGCTGGTGCACAGGACCGTGTGTGACATGCATCCCGCTGGTGCACAGGACCGTGTGTGACATGCATCCCGCTGGTGCACAGGACCGTGTGTGACATGCATCCCGCTGGTGCACAGGACCATGTGTGACATGCATCCCGCTGGTGCACAGGACCATGTGTGACCCGCTGGTGCACAGGACCATATGTGACCCGCTGGTGCACAGGACCGTGTGTGACATGCATCCCGCTGGTGCACAGGACCGTGTGTGACATGCATCCCGCTGGTGCACAGGACCATGTGTGACATGCATCCCGCTGGTGCACAGGACCATGTGTGACCCGCTGGTGCACAGGACCATGTGTGACATGCATCCCGCTGGTGCACAGGACCGTGTGTGACATGCATCCCGCTGGTGCACAGGACCGTGTGTGACATGCATCCCGCTGGTGCACAGGACCGTGTGTGACCCGCTGGTGCACAGGACCGTGTGTGGCATGCATCCCGCTGGTGCACAGGACCATGTGTGACAAGCATCCCGCTGGTGCACAGGACCATGTTTGACATGCATCCCGCTGGTGCACAGGACCATGTGTGACCCGCTGGTGCACAGGACCATGTGTGACCCGCTGGTGCACAGGACCATCGGTGACCCGCTGGTGCACAGGACCATGTGCGACATGCATCCCGCTGGTGCACAGGACCATGAGTGACCCGCTGGTGCACAGGACCATGTGTGACCCGCTGGTGCACAGGACCATGTGCGACATGCATCCCGCTGGTACACAGGACCATGTGTGACCCGCTGGTGCACAACACCAAGTGTGACCCGCTGGTGCACAGGACCATGTGTGACATGCATCCCGCTGGTGCACAGGACCGTGTGTGACATGCATCCCGCTGGTGCACAGGACCGTGTGTGACATGCATCCCGCTGGTGCACAGGACTGTGTGTGACATGCATCCCGCTGGTGCACAGGACCGTGTGTGACATGCATCCCGCTGGTGCACAGGACCGTGTGTGACCCGCTGGTGCACAGGACCGTGTGTGGCATGCATCCCGCTGGTGCACTGGACTATGTGTGAAAAGCATCCCGCTGGTGCACAGGACCATGTGTGACATGCATCCCGCTGGTGCACAGGACCATGTGTGACATGCATCCCGCTGGTGCACAGGACTGTGTGTGACATGCATCCCGCTGGTGCACAGGACCGTGTGTGACATGCATCCCGCTGGTGCACAGGACCGTGTGTGACATGCATCCCGCTGGTGCACAGGACCTGTGTGACATGCATCCCGCTGGTGCACAGGACGGTGTGTGACATGCATCCCGCTGGTGCACAGGACCATGTGTGACCCTCTGGTGCACAGAACCATGTGTGGCATGCATCCCGCTGGTGCACAGGACCGTGTGTGACATGCATCCCGCTGGTGCACAGGACCATGTGTGACAAGCATCCCGCTGGTGCACAGGACCATGTGTGACATGCATCCCGCTGGTGCACAGGACCGTGTGTGACATGCATCCCGCTGGTGCACAGGACCATGTGTGACATGCATCCCGCTGGTGCACAGGACCGTGTGTGACATGCATCCCGCTGGTGCACAGGACCATGTGTGACCCGCTGGTGCACAGGACCATGTGTGACATGCATCCCGCTGGTGCACAGGACCATGTGTGACCCGCTGGTGCACAGGACCATGTGTGACCCGCTGGTGCACAGGACCATGTGTGACCCGCTGGTGCACAGGACCATGTGTGACCCGCTGGTGCACAAGACCATATGTGACCCGCTGGTGCACAGGACCGTGTGTGACATGCATCCCGCTGGTGCACAGGACCGTGTGTGACATGCATCCCGCTGGTGCACAGGACCGTGTGTGACATGCATCCCGCTGGTGCACAGGACCATGTGTGACATGCTTCCCGCTGGTGCACAGGACCATGTGTGACCCGCTGGTGCACAGGACCATATGTGACCCGCTGGTGCACAGGACCGTGGATGACATGCATCCCGCTGGTGCACAGGACCGTGTGTGACATGCATCCCGCTGGTGCACAGGACCATGTGTGACATGCATCCCGCTTGTGCACAGGACCATGTGTGACCCGCTGGTGCACAGGACCATGTGTGGCATGCATCCCGCTGGTGCACAGGACCATTTGTGACCCGCTGGTGCACAGGACCATGTGTGGCATGCATCCCGCTGGTGCACAGGACCATGTGTGACAAGCATCCTGCTGGTGCACAGGACCATGTGTGACATGCATCCCGCTGGTGCACAGGACCATGTGTGACAAGCATACCGCTGGTCCACAGGACCATGTGCGACATGCGTCCCGCTGGTGCACAGGACCATGTGCGACAAGCATCCCGCTGGTCCACAGGACCGTGTGTGACATGCATCCCGCTGGTGCACAGGACCATGTGTGACATGCATCCCGCTGGTGCACAGGACCGTGTGTGACATGCACAGGACCGTGTGTGACATGCATCCCGCTGGTGCACAGGACCGTGTGTGACATGCATCCCGCTGGTGCACAGGACCATGTGTGACCCGCTGGTGCACAGAACCATGTGTGACAAGCATCCCGCTGGTGCACAGGACCATGTGTGACATGCATCCCGCTGGTGCACAGGACCATGTGTGACATGCATCCCGCTGGTGCACAGGACCGTGTATGACATGCATCCCGCTGGTGCACAGGACCGTGTGTGACATGCATCCCGCTGGTGCACAGGACCGTGTGTGACATGCATCCCGCTGGTGCACAGGACTGTGTGTGACATGCATCCCCCTGGTGCACAGGACCGTGTGTGACATGCATCCCGCTGGTGCACAGGACCGTGTGTGACCCGCTGGTGCACAGGACCGTGTGTAGCATGCATCCCGCTGGTGCACTGGACTATGTGTGAAAAGCATCCCGCTGGTGCACAGGACCATGTGTGACATGCATCCCGCTGGTGCACAGGACCATGTGTGACCCTCTGGTGCACAGAACCATGTGTGGCATGCATCCCGCTGGTGCACAGGACCGTGTGTGACATGCATCCCGCTGGTGCACAGGACCATGTGTGACAAGCATCCCGCTGGTGCACAGGACCATGTGTGACATGCATCCCGCTGGTGCACAGGACCGTGTGTGACATGCATCCCGCTGGTGCACAGGACCATGTGTGACATGCATCCCGCTGGTGCACAGGACCGTGTGTGACATGCATCCCGCTGGTGCACAGGACCATGTGTGACCCGCTGGTGCACAGGACCATGTGTGACATAAATCCCGCTGGTGCACAGGACCATGTGTGACCCGCTGGTGCACAGGACCATGTGTGACCCGCTGGTGCACAGGACCATGTGTGACCCGCTGGTGCACAGGACCATGTGTGACCCGCTGGTGCACAAGACCATATGTGACCCGCTGGTGCACAGGACCGTGTGTGACATGCATCCCGCTGGTGCACAGGACCGTGTGTGACATGCATCCCGCTGGTGCACAGGACCATGTGTGACATGCATCCCGCTGGTGCACAGGACCATGTGTGACCCGCTGGTGCACAGGACCATATGTGACCCGCTGGTGCACAGGACCGTGTGTGACATGCATCCCGCTGGTGCACAGGACCGTGTGTGACATGCATCCCGCTGGTGCACAGGACCATGTGTGACATGCATCCCGCTTGTGCACAGGACCATGTGTGACCCGCTGGTGCACAGGACCATGTGTGGCATGCATCCCGCTGGTGCACAGGACCATTTGTGACCCGCTGGTGCACAGGACCATGTGTGGCATGCATCCCGCTGGTGCACAGGACCATGTGTGACAAGCATCCTGCTGGTGCACAGGACCATGTGTGACATGCATCCCGCTGGTGCACAGGACCGTGTGTGACATGCACAGGACCGTGTGTGACATGCATCCCGCTGGTGCACAGGACCGTGTGTGACATGCATCCCGCTGGTGCACAGGACCATGTGTGACCCGCTGGTGCACAGAACCATGTGTGGCATGCATCCCGCTGGTGCACAGGACCGTGTGTGACATGCATCCCGCTGGTGCACAGGACCATGTGTGACAAGCATCCCGCTGGTGCACAGGACCATGTGTGACATGCATCCCGCTGGTGCACAGGACCGTGTGTGACATGCATCCCGCTGGTGCACAGGACCGTGTGTGACATGCATCCCGCTGGTGCACAGGACCGTGTGTGACCCGCTGGTGCACAGGACCGTGTGTGGCATGCATCCCGCTGGTGCACAGGACCATGTGTGACAAGCATCCCGCTGGTGCACAGGACCATGAGTGACCCGCTGGTGCACAGGACCATGTGTGACCCGCTGGTGCACAGGACCATGTGCGACATGCATCCCGCTGGTACACAGGACCATGTGTGACCCGCTGGTGCACAACACCAAGTGTGACCCGCTGGTGCACAGGACCATGTGTGACATGCATCCCGCTGGTGCACAGGACCGTGTGTGACATGCATCCCGCTGGTGCACAGGACCGTGTGTGACATGCATCCCGCTGGTGCACAGGACCGTGTGTGACATGCATCCCGCTGGTGCACAGGACCGTGTGTGACATGCATCCCGCTGGTGCACAGGACCGTGTGTGACATGCATCCCGCTGGTGCACAGGACCGTGTGTGACATGCATCCCGCTGGTGCACAGGACCGTGTGTGACATGCATCCCGCTGGTGCACAGGACCGTGTGTGACATGCATCCCGCTGGTGCACAGGACCGTGTGTGACATGCATCCCGCTGGTGCACAGGACCGTGTGTGACATGCATCCCGCTGGTGCACAGGACCGTGTGTAACATGCATCCCGCTGGTGCACAGGACCATGTGTGACCCTCTGGTGCACAGAACCATGTGTGGCATGCATCCCGCTGGTGCACAGGACCGTGTGTGACATGCATCCCGCTGGTGCACAGGACCATGTGTGACAAGCATCCCGCTGGTGCACAGGACCATGTGTGACATGCATCCCGCTGGTGCACAGGACCATGTGTGACATGCATCCTGCTGGTGCACAGGACCGTGTGTGACATGCATCCCGCTGGTGCACAGGACCATGTGTGACCCGCTGGTGCACAACACCAAGTGTGACCCGCTGGTGCACAGGACCGTGTGTGACATGCATCCCGCTGGTGCACAGGACCATGTGTGACCCTCTGGTGCACAGAACCATGTGTGGCATGCATCCCGCTGGTGCACAGGACCGTGTGTGACATGCATCCCGCTGGTGCACAGGACCATGTGTGACAAGCATCCCGCTGGTGCACAGGACCATGTGTGACATGCATCCCGCTGGTGCACAGGACCATGTGTGACATGCATCCTGCTGGTGCACAGGACCGTGTGTGACATGCATCCCGCTGGTGCACAGGACCATGTGTGACATGCATCCCGCTGGTGCACAGGACCATGTGTGACATGCATCCCGCTGGTGCACAGGACCGTGTGTGACATGCATCCCGCTGGTGCACAGGACCATGTGTGACCCGCTGGTGCACAGGACCATGTGTGACATGCATCCCGCTGGTGCACAGGACCATGTGTGACCCGCTGGTGCACAGGACCATGTGTGACCCGCTGGTGCACAGGACCATGTGTGACCCGCTGGTGCACAGGACCATATGTGACCCGCTGGTGCACAGGACCGTGTGTGACATGCATCCCGCTGGTGCACAGGACCGTGTGTGACATGCATCCCGCTGGTGCACAGGACCGTGTGTGACATGCATCCCGCTGGTGCACAGGACCATGTGTGACATGCATCCCGCTGGTGCACAGGACCATGTGTGACCCGCTGGTGCACAGGACCATATGTGACCCGCTGGTGCACAGGACCGTGTGTGACATGCATCCCGCTGGTGCACAGGACCGTGTGTGACATGCATCCCGCTGGTGCACAGGACCATGTGTGACATGCATCCCGCTGGTGCACAGGACCATGTGTGACCCGCTGGTGCACAGGACCATGTGTGACATGCATCCCGCTGGTGCACAGGACCGTGTGTGACATGCATCCCGCTGGTGCACAGGACCGTGTGTGACATGCATCCCGCTGGTGCACAGGACCGTGTGTGACCCGCTGGTGCACAGGACCGTGTGTGGCATGCATCCCGCTGGTGCACAGCACCATGTGTGACAAGCATCCCGCTGGTGCACAGGACCATGTGTGACATGCATCCCGCTGGTGCACAGGACCATGTGTGACCCGCTGGTGCACAGGACCATGTGTGACCCGCTGGTGCACAGGACCATCTGTGACCCGCTGGTGCACAGGACCATGTGCGACATGCATCCCGCTGGTGCAGAGGACCATGAGTGACCCGCTGGTGCACAGGACCATGTGTGACCCGCTGGTGCACAGGACCATGTGCGACATGCATCCCGCTGGTACACAGGACCATGTGTGACCCGCTGGTGCACAACACCAAGTGTGACCCGCTGGTGCACAGGACCATGTGTGACATGCATCCCGCTGGTGCACAGGACCGTGTGTGACATGCATCCCGCTGGTGCACAGGACCGTGTGTGACATGCATCCCGCTGGTGCACAGGACTGTGTGTGACATGCATCCCGCTGGTGCACAGGACCGTGTGTGACATGCATCCCGCTGGTGCACAGGACCGTGTGTGACCCGCTGGTGCACAGGACCGTGTGTGGCATGCATCCCGCTGGTGCACTGGACCATGTGTGAAAAGCATCCCGCTGGTGCACAGGACCATGTGTGACATGCATCCCGCTGGTGCACAGGACCGTGTGTGACATGCATCCCGCTGGTGCACAGGACCGTGTGTGACATGCATCCCGCTGGTGCACAGGACCGTGTGTGACATGCATCCCGCTGGTGCACAGGACCGTGTGTGACATGCATCCCGCTGGTGCACAGGACCGTGTGTGACATGCATCCCGCTGGTGCACAGGACCATGTGTGACCCTCTGGTGCACAGAACCATGTGTGGCATGCATCCCGCTGGTGCACAGGACCGTGTGTGACATGCATCCCGCTGGTGCACAGGACCATGTGTGACAAGCATCCCGCTGGTGCACAGGACCATGTGTGACATGCATCCCGCTGGTGCACAGGACCATGTGTGACATGCATCCCGCTGGTGCACAGGACCGTGTGTGACATGCATCCCGCTGGTGCACAGGACCATGTGTGACATGCATCCCGCTGGTGCACAGGACCGTGTGTGACATGCATCCCGCTGGTGCACAGGACCATGTGTGACCCGCTGGTGCACAGGACCATGTGTGACCCGCTGGTGCACAGGACCATGTGTGACCCGCTGGTGCACAGGACCATGTGTGACCCGCTGGTGCACAGGACCATATGTGACCCGCTCGTGCACAGGACCGTGTGTGACATGCATCCCGCTGGTGCACAGGACCGTGTGTGACATGCATCCCGCTGGTGCACAGGACCGTGTGTGACATGCATCCCGCTGGTGCACAGGACCATGTGTGACATGCATCCCGCTGGTGCACAGGACCATGTGTGACCCGCTGGTGCACAGGACCATATGTGACCCGCTGGTGCACAGGACCGTGTGTGACATGCATCCCGCTGGTGCACAGGACCGTGTGTGACATGCATCCCGCTGGTGCACAGGACCATGTGTGACATGCATCCCGCTTGTGCACAGGACCATGTGTGACCCGCTGGTGCACAGGACCATGTGTGGCATGCATCCCGCTGGTGCACAGGACCATTTGTGACCCGCTGGTGCACAGGACCATGTGTGGCATGCATCCCGCTGGTGCACAGGACCATGTGTGACAAGCATCCTGCTGGTGCACAGGACCATGTGTGACATGCATCCCGCTGGTGCACAGGACCATTTGTGACAAGCATACCGCTGGTCCACAGGACCATGTGCGACATGCGTCCCGCTGGTGCACAGGACCATGTGCGACAAGCATCCCGCTGGTCCACAGGACCGTGTGTGACATGCATCCCGCTGGTGCACAGGACCATGTGTGACAAGCATACCGCTGGTCCACAGGACCATGTGCGACATGCGTCCCGCTGGTGCACAGGACCATGTGCGACAAGCATCCCGCTGGTCCACAGGACCGTGTGTGACATGCATCCCGCTGGTGCACAGGACCATGTGTGACATGCATCCCGCTGGTGCACAGGACCGTGTGTGACATGCACAGGACCGTGTGTGACATGCATCCCGCTGGTGCACAGGACCGTGTGTGACATGCATCCCGCTGGTGCACAGGACCATGTGTGACCCGCTGGTGCACAGAACCATGTGTGGCATGCATCCCGCTGGTGCACAGGACCGTGTGTGACATGCATCCCGCTGGTGCACAGGACCATGTGTGACAAGCATCCCGCTGGTGCACAGGACCATGTGTGACATGCATCCCGCTGGTGCACAGGACCATGTGTGACATGCATCCCGCTGGTGCACAGGACCGTGTATGACATGCATCCCGCTGGTGCACAGGACCGTGTGTGACATGCATCCCGCTGGTGCACAGGACCGTGTGTGACATGCATCCCGCTGGTGCACAGGACCATGTGTGACATGCATCCCGCTGGTGCACAGGACCGTGTGTGACATGCATCCCGCTGGTGCACAGGACCGTGTGTGACATGCATCCCGCTGGTAAACAGGACCGTGTGTGACCCGCTGGTGCACAGGACCGTGTGTGGCATGCATCCCGCTGGTGCACAGGACCATGTGTGACAAGCATCCCGCTGGTGCACAGGACCATGTGTGACATGCATCCCGCTGGTGCAGAGGACCATGTGTGACCCGCTGGTGCACAGGACCATGTGTGACCCGCTGGTGCACAGGACCATCTGTGACCCGCTGGTGCACAGGACCATGTGCGACATGCATCCCGCTGGTGCACAGGACCATGAGTGACCCGCTGGTGCACAGGACCATGTGTGACCCGCTGGTGCACAGGACCAAGTGCGACATGCATCCCGCTGGTACACAGGACCATGTGTGACCCGCTGGTGCACAACACCAAGTGTGACCCGCTGGTGCACAGGACCATGTGTGACATGCATCCCGCTGGTGCACAGGACCGTGTGTGACATGCATCCCGCTGGTGCACAGGACCGTGTGTGACATGCATCCCGCTGGTGCACAGGACTGTGTGACATGCATCCCGCTGGTGCACAGGACCGTGTGTGACATGCATCCCGCTGGTGCACAGGACCGTGTGTGACCCGCTGGTGCACAGGACCGTGTGTGGCATGCATCCCGCTGGTGCACTGGACCATGTGTGAAAAGCATCCCGCTGGTGCACAGGACCATGTGTGACATGCATCCCGCTGGTGCACAGGAACGTGTGTGACATGCATCCCGCTGGTGCACAGGACCATTTGTGACCCGCTGGTGCACAGGACCATGTGTGGCATGCATCCCGCTGGTGCACAGGACCATGTGTGACAAGCATCCTGCTGGTGCACAGGACCATGTGTGACATGCATCCCGCTGGTGCACAGGACCATGTGTGACAAGCATACCGCTGGTCCACAGGACCATGTGCGACATGCGTCCCGCTGGTGCACAGGACCATGTGCGACAAGCATCCCGCTGGTCCACAGGACCGTGTGTGACATGCATCCCGCTGGTGCACAGGACCATGTGTGACATGCATCCCACTGGTGCACAGGACCGTGTGTGACATGCACAGGACCGTGTGTGACATGCATCCCGCTGGTGCACAGGACCGTGTGTGACATGCATCCCGCTGGTGCACAGGACCATGTGTGACCCGCTGGTGCACAGAACCATGTGTGGCATGCATCCCGCTGGTGCACAGGACCGTGTGTGACATGCATCCCGCTGGTGCACAGGACCATGTGTGACAAGCATCCCGCTGGTGCACAGGACCATGTGTGACATGCATCCCGCTGGTGCACAGGACCATGTGTGACATGCATCCCGCTGGTGCACAGGACCGTGTATGACATGCATCCCGCTGGTGCACAGGACCGTGTGTGACATGCATCCCGCTGGTGCACAGGACCGTGTGTGACATGCATCCCGCTGGTGCACAGGACCATGAGTGACCCGCTGGTGCACAGGACCATGTGTGACCCGCTGGTGCACAGGACCATGTGCGACATGCATCCCGCTGGTACACAGGACCATGTGTGACCCGCTGGTGCACAACACCAAGTGTGACCCGCTGGTGCACAGGACCATGTGTGACATGCATCCCGCTGGTGCACAGGACCGTGTGTGACATGCATCCCGCTGGTGCACAGGACCGTGTGTGACATGCATCCCGCTGGTGCACAGGACTGTGTGTGACATTTATCCCGCTGGTGCACAGGACCGTGTGTGACATGCATCCCGCTGGTGCACAGGACCGTGTGTGACCCGCTGGTGCACAGGACCGTGTGTGGCATGCATCCCGCTGGTGCACTGGACTATGTGTGAAAAGCATCCCGCTGGTGCACAGGACCATGTGTGACATGCATCCCGCTGGTGCACAGGACCATGTGTGACATGCATCCCGCTGGTGCACAGGACCGTGTGTGACATGCATCCCGCTGGTGCACAGGACCGTGTGTGACATGCATCCCGCTGGTGCACAGGACCGTGTGTGACATGCATCCCGCTGGTGCACAGGACCGTGTGTGACATGCATCCCGCTGGTGCACAGGACCGTGTGTGACATGCATCCCGCTGGTGCACAGGACCGTGTGTGACATGCATCCCGCTGGTGCACAGGACCATGTGTGACCCTCTGGTGCACAGAACCATGTGTGGCATGCATCCCGCTGGTGCACAGGACCGTGTGTGACATGCATCCCGCTGGTGCACAGGACCATGTGTGACAAGCATCCCGCTGGTGCACAGGACCATGTGTGACATGCATCCCGCTGGTGCACAGGACCGTGTGTGACATGCATCCCGCTGGTGCACAGGACCATGTGTGACATGCATCCCGCTGGTGCACAGGACCGTGTGTGACATGCATCCCGCTGGTGCACAGGACCATGTGTGACCCGCTGGTGCACAGGACCATGTGTGACATGCATCCCGCTGATGCACAGGACCATGTGTGACCCGCTGGTGCACAGGACCATGTGGGACCCGCTGGTGCACAGGACCATGTGTGACCCGCTGGTGCACAGGACCATATGTGACCCGCTGGTGCACAAGACCATATGTGACCCGCTGGTGCACAGGACCGTGTGTGACATGCATCCCGCTGGTGCACAGGACCGTGTGTGACATGCATCCCGCTGGTGCACAGGACCGTGTGTGACATGCATCCCGCTGGTGCACAGGACCATGTGTGACATGCATCCCGCTGGTGCACAGGACCATGTGTGACCCGCTGGTGCACAGGACCATATGTGACCCGCTGGTGCACAGGACCGTGTGTGACATGCATCCCGCTGGTGCACAGGACCGTGTGTGACATGCATCCCGCTGGTGCACAGGACCATGTGTGACATGCATCCCGCTGGTGCACAGGACCATTTGTGACCCGCTGGTGCACAGGACCATGTGTGGCATGCATCCCGCTGGTGCACAGGACCATGTGTGACAAGCATCCTGCTGGTGCACAGGACCATGTGTGACATGCATCCCGCTGGTGCACAGGACCATGTGTGACAAGCATACCGCTGGTCCACAGGACCATGTGTGACATGCATCCCGCTGGTGCACAGGACCGTGTGTGACATGCATCCCGCTGGTGCACAGGACCGTGTGTGACATGCATCCCGCTGGTGCACAGGACCGTGTGTGACATGCATCCCGCTGGTGCACAGGACCGTGTGTGACATGCATCCCGCTGGTGCACAGGACCGTGTGTGACATGCATCCCGCTGGTGCACAGGACCGTGTGTGACATGCATCCCGCTGGTGCACAGGACCATGTGTGACCCTCTGGTGCACAGAACCATGTGTGGCATGCATCCCGCTGGTGCACAGGACCGTGTGTGACATGCATCCCGCTGGTGCACAGGACCATGTGTGACAAGCATCCCGCTGGTGCACAGGACCATGTGTGACATGCATCCCGCTGGTGCACAGGACCATGTGTGACATGCATCCCGCTGGTGCACAGGACCGTGTGTGACATGCATCCCGCTGGTGCACAGGACCATGTGTGACATGCATCCCGCTGGTGCACAGGACCGTGTGTGACATGCATCCCGCTGGTGCACAGGACCATGTGTGACCCGCTGGTGCACAGGACCATGTGTGACCCGCTGGTGCACAGGACCATGTGTGACCCGCTGGTGCACAGGACCATGTGTGACCCGCTGGTGCACAGGACCATATGTGACCCGCTGGTGCACAGGACCGTGTGTGACATGCATCCCGCTGGTGCACAGGACCGTGTGTGACATGCATCCCGCTGGTGCACAGGACCGTGTGTGACATGCATCCCGCTGGTGCACAGGACCATGTGTGACATGCATCCCGCTGGTGCACAGGACCATGTGTGACCCGCTGGTGCACAGGACCATATGTGACCCGCTGGTGCACAGGACCGTGTGTGACATGCATCCCGCTGGTGCACAGGACCGTGTGTGACATGCATCCCGCTGGTGCACAGGACCATGTGTGACATGCATCCCGCTTGTGCACAGGACCATGTGTGACCCGCTGGTGCACAGGACCATGTGTGGCATGCATCCCGCTGGTGCACAGGACCATTTGTGACCCGCTGGTGCACAGGACCATGTGTGGCATGCATCCCGCTGGTGCACTGGACCATGTGTGACAAGCATCCTGCTGGTGCACAGGACCATGTGTGACATGCATCCCGCTGGTGCACAGGACCATGTGTGACAAGCATACCGCTGGTCCACAGGACCATGTGCGACATGCGTCCCGCTGGTGCACAGGACCATGTGCGACAAGCATCCCGCTGGTCCACAGGACCGTGTGTGACATGCATCCCGCTGGTGCACAGGACCATGTGTGACAAGCATACCGCTGGTCCACAGGACCATGTGCGACATGCGTCCCGCTGGTGCACAGGACCATGTGCGACAAGCATCCCGCTGGTCCACAGGACCGTGTGTGACATGCATCCCGCTGGTGCACAGGACCATGTGTGACATGCATCCCGCTGGTGCACAGGACCGTGTGTGACATGCACAGGACCGTGTGTGACATGCATCCCGCTGGTGCACAGGACCGTGTGTGACATGCATCCCGCTGGTGCACAGGACCATGTGTGACCCGCTGGTGCACAGAACCATGTGTGGCATGCATCCCGCTGGTGCACAGGACCGTTTGTGACATGCATCCCGCTGGTGCACAGGACCATGTGTGACAAGCATCCCGCTGGTGCACAGGACCATGTGTGACATGCATCCCGCTGGTGCACAGGACCATGTGTGACATGCATCCCGCTGGTGCACAGGACCGTGTATGACATGCATCCCGCTGGTGCACAGGACCGTGTGTGACATGCATCCCGCTGGTGCACAGGACCGTGTGTGACATGCATCCCGCTGGTGCACAGGACCATGTGTGACATGCATCCCGCTGGTGCACAGGACCGTGTGTGACATGCATCCCGCTGGTGCACAGGACCGTGTGTGACATGCATCCCGCTGGTAAACAGGGCCGTGTGTGACCCGCTGGTGCACAGGACCGTGTGTGGCATGCATCCCGCTGGTGCACAGGACCATGTGTGACAAGCATCCCGCTGGTGCACAGGACCATGTGTGACATGCATCCCGCTGGTGCAGAGGACCATGTGTGACCCGCTGGTGCACAGGACCATGTGTGACCCGCTGGTGCACAGGACCATCTGTGACCCGCTGGTGCACAGGACCATGTGCGACATGCATCCCGCTGGTGCACAGGACCATGAGTGACCCGCTGGTGCACAGGACCATGTGTGACCCGCTGGTGCACAGGACCAAGTGCGACATGCATCCCGCTGGTACACAGGACCATGTGTGACCCGCTGGTGCACAACACCAAGTGTGACCCGCTGGTGCACAGGACCATGTGTGACATGCATCCCGCTGGTGCACAGGACCGTGTGTGACATGCATCCCGCTGGTGCACAGGACCGTGTGTGACATGCATCCCGCTGGTGCACAGGACTGTGTGTGACATGCATCCCGCTGGTGCACAGGACCGTGTGTGACATGCATCCCGCTGGTGCACAGGACCGTGTGTGACCCGCTGGTGCACAGGACCGTGTGTGGCATGCATCCCGCTGGTGCACTGGACCATGTGTGAAAAGCATCCCGCTGGTGCACAGGACCATGTGTGACATGCATCCCGCTGGTGCACAGGAACGTGTGTGACATGCATCCCGCTGGTGCACAGGACACTTTGTGACCCGCTGGTGCACAGGACCATGTGTGGGATGCATCCCGCTGGTGCACAGGACCATGTGTGACAAGCATCCTGCTGGTGCACAGGACCATGTGTGACATGCATCCCGCTGGTGCACAGGACCATGTGTGACAAGCATACCGCTGGTCCACAGGACCATGTGCGACATGCGTCCCGCTGGTGCACAGGACCATGTGCGACAAGCATCCCGCTGGTCCACAGGACCGTGTGTGACATGCATCCCGCTGGTGCACAGGACCATGTGTGACATGCATCCGACTGGTGCACAGGACCGTGTGTGACATGCACAGGACCGTGTGTGACATGCATCCCGCTGGTGCACAGGACCGTGTGTGACATGCATCCCGCTGGTGCACAGGACCATGTGTGACCCGCTGGTGCACAGAACCATGTGTGGCATGCATCCCGCTGGTGCACAGGACCGTGTGTGACATGCATCCCGCTGGTGCACAGGACCATGTGTGACAAGCATCCCGCTGGTGCACAGGACCATGTGTGACATGCATCCCGCTGGTGCACAGGACCATGTGTGACATGCATCCCGCTGGTGCACAGGACCGTGTATGACATGCATCCCGCTGGTGCACAGGACCGTGTGTGACATGCATCCCGCTGGTGCACAGGACCGTGTGTGACATGCATCCCGCTGGTGCACAGGACCATGAGTGACCCGCTGGTGCACAGGACCATGTGTGACCCGCTGGTGCACAGGACCATGTGCGACATGCATCCCGCTGGTACACAGGACCATGTGTGACCCGCTGGTGCACAACACCAAGTGTGACCCGCTGGTGCACAGGACCATGTGTGACATGCATCCCGCTGGTGCACAGGACCGTGTGTGACATGCATCCCGCTGGTGCACAGGACCGTGTGTGACATGCATCCCGCTGGTGCACAGGACTGTGTGTGACATGCATCCCGCTGGTGCACAGGACCGTGTGTGACATGCATCCCGCTGGTGCACAGGACCGTGTGTGACCCGCTGGTGCACAGGACCGTGTGTGGCATGCATCCCGCTGGTGCACTGGACTATGTGTGAAAAGCATCCCGCTGGTGCACAGGACCATGTGTGACATGCATCCCGCTGGTGCACAGGACCATGTGTGACATGCATCCCGCTGGTGCACAGGACCGTGTGTGACATGCATCCCGCTGGTGCACAGGACCGTGTGTGACATGCATCCCGCTGGTGCACAGGACCGTGTGTGACATGCATCCCGCTGGTGCACAGGACCGTGTGTGACATGCATCCCGCTGGTGCACAGGACCGTGTGTGACATGCATACCGCTGGTGCACAGGACCATGTGTGACCCTCTGGTGCACAGAACCATGTGTGGCATGCATCCCGCTGGTGCACAGGACCGTGTGTGACATGCATCCCGCTGGTGCACAGGACCATGTGTGACAAGCATCCCGCTGGTGCACAGGACCATGTGTGACATGCATCCCGCTGGTGCACAGGACCGTGTGTGACATGCATCCCGCTGGTGCACAGGACCATGTGTGACATGCATCCCGCTGGTGCACAGGACCGTGTGTGACATGCATCCCGCTGGTGCACAGGACCATGTGTGACCCGCTGGTGCACAGGACCATGTGTGACATGCATCCCGCTGATGCACAGGACCATGTGTGACCCGCTGGTGCACAGGACCATGTGTGACCCGCTGGTGCACAGGACCATGAGTGACCCGCTGGTGCACTGGACCATGTGTGAAAAGCATCCCGCTGGTGCACAGGACCGTGTGTGACATGCATCCCGCTGGTGCACAGGACCATGTGTGACATGCATCCCGCTGGTACACAGGACCATGTGTGACCCGCTGGTGCACAGGACCATGTGTGACCCGCTGGTGCACAGGACCATATGTAACCCGCTGGTGCACAGGACCATGTGCGACATGCATCCCGCTGGTGCACAGGACCATGTGTGACATGCATCCCGCTGGTCCACAGGACCGCGTGTGACATGCATCCAGCTGGTGCACAAGACCATTTGTGACATGCATCCCGCTGGTGCACAGGACCATGTGTGACCCGCAGGTGCACAGGACCATGTGTGACCCGCTGGTGCACAGGACCATGTGTGACCCGCTGGTGCACAGGACCATGTGTAACCCGCTGGTGCAAAGGACCATGTGCGAAATGCATCCCGCTGGTGCACAGGACCATGTGTGACATGCATCCCGCTGGTGCACAGGACCGCGTGTGACATGCATCCCGCTGGTGCACAAGACCATGTGTGACATGCATCCCGCTGGTGCACAGGACCATGTGTGACCCACTGGTGCACAGGACCATGTGTGACCCGCTGGTGCACAGGACCATCTGTGACCCGCCGGTGCACAGGACCATGTGCGACATGCATCCCGCTGGTGCACAGGACCATGTGTGACCCGCTGGTGCACAGGACAATGTATGACCCGCTGGTGGACAGGACCATGTGCGACATGCATCCCGCTGGTGCACAGGACCATGTGTGACATGCATCCCGCTGGTACACAGGACCATGTGTGACCCGCTGGTGCACAACACCATGTGTGACCCGCTGGTGCACAGGACCATGTGTGACATGCATCCCGCTGGTGGACAGGACCGTGTGTGACATGCATCCCGCTGGTGCACAGGACAGTGTGTGACATGCATCCCGCTGGTGCAGAGGACCATGTGTGACATGCATCCCGCTGGTGCACATGACCATGTGTGACATGCATCCCGCTGGTGCACAGGACCGTGTGTGACATGCATCCCGCTGGTGCACAGGACCGTGTGTGAAATGCATCCCGCTGGTGCACAGGACCGTGTGTGACATGCATCCCGCTGGTGCACAGGACCATGTGTGACATGCATCCCGCTTGTGCACAGGACCATGTGTGACCCGCTGGTGCACAGGACCATGTGTGGCATGCATCCCGCTGGTGCACAGGACCATTTGTGACCCGCTGGTGCACAGGACCATGTGTGGCATGCATCCCGCTGGTGCACAGGACCATGTGTGACAAGCATCCTGCTGGTGCACAGGACCATGTGTGACATGCATCCCGCTGGTGCACAGGACCATGTGTGACAAGCATACCGCTGGTCCACAGGACCATGTGCGACATGCGTCCCGCTGGTTCACAGGACCATGTGCGACAAGCATCCCGCTGGTCCACAGGACCGTGTGTGACATGCATCCCGCTGGTGCACAGGACCATGTGTGACATGCATCCCGCTGGTGCACAGGACCGTGTGTGACATGCACAGGACCGTGTGTGACATGCATCCCGCTGGTGCACAGGGCCGTGTGTGACATGCATCCCGCTGGTGCACAGGACCATGTGTGACCCGCTGGTGCACAGAACCATGTGTGGCATGCATCCCGCTGGTGCACAGGACCGTGTGCGACATGCATCCCGCTGGTGCACAGGACCATGTGTGACAAGCATCCCGCTGGTGCACAGGACCATGTGTGACATGCATCCCGCTGGTGCACAGGACCATGTGTGACATGCATCCCGCTGGTGCACAGGACGGTGTATGACATGCATCCCGCTGGTGCACAGGACCGTGTGTGACATGCATCCCGCTGGTGCACAGGACCGTGTGTGACATGCATCCCGCTGGTGCACAGGACCATGTGTGACATGCATCCCGCTGGTGCACAGGACCGTGTGTGACATGCATCCCGCTGGTGCACAGGACCGTGTGTGACATGCATCCCGCTGGTGCACAGGACCGTGTGTGACCCGCTGGTGCACAGGACCGTGTGTGGCATGCATCCCGCTGGTGCACAGGACCATGTGTGACCCGCTGGTGCACAGGACCATGTGTGACCCGCTGGTGCACAGGACCATCTGTGACCCGCTGGTGCACAGGACCATGTGCGACATGCATCCCGCTGGTGCACAGGACCATGAGTGACCCGCTGGTGCACAGGACCATGTGTGACCCGCTGGTGCACAGGACCATGTGCGACATGCATCCCGCTGGTACACAGGACCATGTGTGACCCGCTGGTGCACAACACCAAGTGTGACCCGCTGGTGCACAGGACCATGTGTGACATGCATCCCGCTGGTGCACAGGACCGTGTGTGACATGCATCCCGCTGGTGCACAGGACCGTGTGTGACATGCATCCCGCTGGTGCACAGGACTGTGTGTGACATGCATCCCGCTGGTGCACAGGACCGCGTGTGACATGCATCCCGCTGGTGCACAGGACCGTGTGTGACCCGCTGGTGCACAGGACCGTGTGTGGCATGCATCCCGCTGGTGCACTGGACCATGTGTGAAAAGCATCCCGCTGGTGCACAGGACCGTGTGTGACATGCATCCCGCTGGTGCACAGGACCATGTGTGACATGCATCCCGCTGGTACACAGGACCATGTGTGACCCGCTGGTGCACAGGACCATGTGTGACCCGCTGGTGCACAGGACCATATGTAACCCGCTGGTGCACAGGACCATGTGCGACATGCATCCCGCTGGTGCACAGGACCATGTGTGACATGCATCCCGCTGGTCCACAGGACCGCGTGTGACATGCATCCAGCTGGTGCACAAGACCATTTGTGACATGCATCCCGCTGGTGCACAGGACCATGTGTGACCCGCAGGTGCACAGGACCATGTGTGACCCGCTGGTGCACAGGACCATCTGTGACCCGCCGGTGCACAGGACCATGTGCGACATGCATCCCGCTGGTGCACAGGACCATGTGTGACCCGCTGGTGCACAGGACCATGTGTGACCCGCTGGTGCACAGGACCATGTGCGACATGCATCCCGCTGGTGCACAGGACCATGTGTGACATGCATCCCGCTGGTACACAGGACCATGTGTGACCCGCTGGTGCACAACACCATGTGTGACCCGCTGTTGCACAGGACCATGTGTGACATGCATCCCGCTGGTTCACAGGACCGTGTGTGACATGCATCCCGCTGGTGCACAGGACCGTGTGTGACATGCATCCCGCTGGTGCACAGGACCGTGTGTGACATGCATCCCGCTGGTGCACAGGACCGTGTGTCACATGCATCCCGCTGGTGCACAGGACCGTGTGTGACATGCATCCCGCTGGTGCAAAGGACCGTGTGTGACATGCATCCCGCTGGTGCACAGGACCGTGTGTGACATGCATCCCGCTGGTACACAGGACCATGTGTGACCCGCTGGTGCACAACACCATGTGTGACCCGCTGGTGCACAGGACCATGTGTGACCCGCTGGTGCACAGGACCATGTGTAACCCGCTGGTGCAAAGGACCATGTGCGAAATGCATCCCGCTGGTGCACAGGACCATGTGTGACATGCATCCCGCTGGTGCACAGGACCGCGTGTGACATGCATCCCGCTGGTGCACAAGACCATGTGTGACATGCATCCCGCTGGTGCACAGGACCATGTGTGACCCACTGGTGCACAGGACCATGTGTGACCCGCTGGTGCACAGGACCATCTGTGACCCGCCGGTGCACAGGACCATGTGCGACATGCATCCCGCTGGTGCACAGGACCATGTGTGACCCGCTGGTGCACAGGACCATGTATGACCCGCTGGTGGACAGGACCATGTGCGACATGCATCCCGCTGGTGCACAGGACCATGTGTGACATGCATCCCGCTGGTACACAGGACCATGTGTGACCCGCTGGTGCACAACACCATGTGTGACCCGCTGGTGCACAGGACCATGTGTGACATGCATCCCGCTGGTGGACAGGACCGTGTGTGACATGCATCCCGCTGGTGCACAGGACAGTGTGTGACATGCATCCCGCTGGTGCAGAGGACCATGTGTGACATGCAACCCGCTGGTGCACATGACCATGTGTGACATGCATCCCGCTGGTGCACAGGACCGTGTGTGACATGCATCCCGCTGGTGCACAGGACCGTGTGTGAAATGCATCCCGCTGGTGTACAGGACCGTGTGTGACATGCATCCCGCTGATGCACAGGACCATTTGTGACCCGCTGGTGCACAGGACCGTGTGTGGCATGCATCCCGCTGGTGCACAGGACCGTGTGTGACATGCATCCCGCTGGTGCATAGGACCGTGTGTGACATGCATCCCGCTGGTGCACAGGACCGTGTGTGACATGCATCCCGCTGGTGCACAGGACCGTGTGTGACATGCATCCCGCTGGTGCACAGGACCGTGTGTGACATGCATCCCGCTGGTGCACAGGACCGTGTGTGACATGCATCCCGCTGGTGCACAGGACCGTGTGTGACATGCATCCCGCTGGTGCACAGGACCGTGTGTGACCCGCTGGTGCACAGGACCGTGTGTGGCATGCATCCCGCTGGTGCACTGGACCATGTGTGAAAAGCATCCCGCTGGTGCACAAGACCATGTGTGACATGCATCCCGCTGGTGCACAGGACCATGTGTGACATGCATCCCGCTGGTGCACAGGACCATGTGTGACATGCATCCCGCTGGTGCACAGGACCATGTGTGACATGCATCCCGCTGGTGCACAGGACCGTGTGTGACATGCATCCCGCTGGTGCACAGGACCGTGTGTGACATGCATCCCGCTGGTGCACAGGACCATGTGTGACCCGCTGGTGCACAGGACCGTGTGTGACATGCATCCCGCTGGTACACAGGACCATGTGTGACCCGCTGGTGCACAACACCATGTGTGACCCGCTGGTGCACAGGACCATGTGTGACATGCATCCCGCTGGAGCACAGGACCGTGTGTGACATGCATCCCGCTGGTGCACAGGACCGTGTGTGACATGCATCCCGCTGGTGCACAGGACCATGTGTGACATGCATCCCGCTGGTGCACAGGACAGTGTGTGACATGCATCCCGCTGGTGCACAGGACCGTGTGTGAAATGCATCCCACTGGTGCACAGGACCGTGTGTGACATGCATCCCGCTGGTGCACAGGACCATGTGTGACCCGCTGGTGCACAGGACCGTGTGTGGCATGCATCCCGCTGGTGCACAGGACCATGTGTGACAAGATTCCCGCTGGTGCACAGGACCATGTGTGACATGCATCCCGCTGGTGCACAGGACCATGTGTGACATGCATCCCGCTGGTGCACAGGACCATGTGTGACATGCATCCCGCTGGTGCACAGGACCATGTGTGACATGCATCCCGCTGGTGTACAGGACCGTGTGTGACATGCATCCCGCTGGTGCCCAGGACCGTGTGTGACATGCATCCCGCTGGTGCACAGGACCATGTGTGACATGCATCCCGCTGGTGCACAGGACCGTGTGTGACATGCATCCCGCTGGTGCACAGGACCGTGTGTGACATGCATCCCGCTGGTGCACAGGACCGTGTGTGACCCGCTGGTGCACAGGACCGTGTGTGGCATGCATCCCGCTGGTGCACAGGACCATGTGTGACCCGCTGGTGCACAGGACCATGTGTGACCCGCTGGTGCACAGGACCATCTGTGACCCGCTGGTGCACAGGACCATGTGCGACATGCATCCCGCTGGTGCACAGGACCATGAGTGACCCGCTGGTGCACAGGACCATGTGTGACCCGCTGGTGCACAGGACCATGTGCGACATGCATCCCGCTGGTACACAGGACCATGTGTGACCCGCTGGTGCACAACACCAAGTGTGACCCGCTGGTGCACAGGACCATGTGTGACATGCATCCCGCTGGTGCACAGGACCGTGTGTGACATGCATCCCGCTGGTGCACAGGACCGTGTGTGACATGCATCCCGCTGGTGCACAGGACTGTGTGTGACATGCATCCCGCTGGTGCACAGGACCGCGTGTGACATGCATCCCGCTGGTGCACAGGACCGTGTGTGACCCGCTGGTGCACAGGACCGTGTGTGGCATGCATCCCGCTGGTGCACTGGACCATGTGTGAAAAGCATCCCGCTGGTGCACAGGACCGTGTGTGACATGCATCCCGCTGGTGCACAGGACCATGTGTGACATGCATCCCGCTGGTACACAGGACCATGTGTGACCCGCTGGTGCACAGGACCATGTGTGACCCGCTGGTGCACAGGACCATATGTAACCCGCTGGTGCACAGGACCATGTGCGACATGCATCCCGCTGGTGCACAGGACCATGTGTGACATGCATCCCGCTGGTCCACAGGACCGCGTGTGACATGCATCCAGCTGGTGCACAAGACCATTTGTGACATGCATCCCGCTGGTGCACAGGACCATGTGTGACCCGCAGGTGCACAGGACCATGTGTGACCCGCTGGTGCACAGGACCATCTGTGACCCGCCGGTGCACAGGACCATGTGCGACATGCATCCCGCTGGTGCACAGGACCATGTGTGACCCGCTGGTGCACAGGACCATGTGTGACCCGCTGGTGCACAGGACCATGTGCGACATGCATCCCGCTGGTGCACAGGACCATGTGTGACATGCATCCCGCTGGTACACAGGACCATGTGTGACCCGCTGGTGCACAACACCATGTGTGACCCGCTGTTGCACAGGACCATGTGTGACATGCATCCCGCTGGTTCACAGGACCGTGTGTGACATGCATCCCGCTGGTGCACAGGACCGTGTGTGACATGCATCCCGCTGGTGCACAGGACCGTGTGTGACATGCATCCCGCTGGTGCACAGGACCGTGTGTGACATGCATCCCGCTGGTGCACAGGACCGTGTGTGACATGCATCCCGCTGGTGCAAAGGACCGTGTGTGACATGCATCCCGCTGGTGCACAGGACCGTGTGTGACATGCATCCCGCTGGTGCACAGGACCATGTGTGACAAGCATCCCGCTGGTGCACAGGACCATGTGTGACATGCATCCCGCTGGTGCACAAGACCATGTGTGACATGCATCCCGCTGGTGCACAGGACCATGTGTGACCCACTGGTGCACAGGACCATGTGTGACCCGCTGGTGCACAGGACCATCTGTGACCCGCCGGTGCACAGGACCATGTGCGACATGCATCCCGCTGGTGCACAGGACCATGTGTGACCCGCTGGTGCACAGGACCATGTATGACCCGCTGGTGGACAGGACCATGTGCGACATGCATCCCGCTGGTGCACAGGACCATGTGTGACATGCATCCCGCTGGTACACAGGACCATGTGTGACCCGCTGGTGCACAACACCATGTGTGACCCGCTGGTGCACAGGACCATGTGTGACATGCATCCCGCTGGTGGACAGGACCGTGTGTGACATGCATCCCGCTGGTGCACAGGACAGTGTGTGACATGCATCCCGCTGGTGCAGAGGACCATGTGTGACATGCAACCCGCTGGTGCACATGACCATGTGTGACATGCATCCCGCTGGTGCACAGGACCGTGTGTGACATGCATCCCGCTGGTGCACAGGACCGTGTGTGAAATGCATCCCGCTGGTGTACAGGACCGTGTGTGACATGCATCCCGCTGATGCACAGGACCATTTGTGACCCGCTGGTGCACAGGACCGTGTGTGGCATGCATCCCGCTGGTGCACAGGACCATGTTTGACAAGATTCCCGCTGGTGCACAGGACCATGTGTGACATGCATCCCGCTGGTGCACAGGACCATGTGTGACATGCATCCCGCTGGTGCACAGGACCATGTGTGACATGCATCCCGCTGGTGCACAGGACTGTGTGTGACATGCATCCCGCTGGTGCACAGGACCGTGTGTGACATGCATCCCGCTGGTGCACAGGACCGTGTGTGACATGCATCCCGCTGGTGCACAGGACCTGTGTGACATGCATCCCGCTGGTGCACAGGACCGTGTGTGACATGCATCCCGCTGGTGCACAGGACCGTGTGTGACATGCATCCCGCTGGTGCACAGGACCATGTGTGACCCTCTGGTGCACAGAACCATGTGTGGCATGCATCCCGCTGGTGCACAGGACCGTGTGTGACATGCATCCCGCTGGTGCACAGGACCATGTGTGACAAGCATCCCGCTGGTGCACAGGACCATGTGTGACATGCATCCCGCCGGTGCACAGGACCGTGTGTGACATGCATCCCGCTGGTGCACAGGACCATGTGTGACATGCATCCCGCTGGTGCACAGGACCGTGTGTGACATGCATCCCGCTGGTGCACAGGACCATGTGTGACCCGCTGGTGCACAGGACCATGTGTGACATGCATCCCGCTGGTGCACAGGACCATGTGTGACCCGCTGGTGCACAGGACCATGTGTGACCCGCTGGTGCACAGGACCATGTGTGACCCGCTGGTGCACAGGACCATGTGTTACCCGCTGGTGCACAAGACCATATGTGACCCGCTGGTGCACAGGACCGTGTGTGACATGCATCCCGCTGGTGCACAGGACCGTGTGTGACATGCATCCCGCTGGTGCACAGGACCGTGTGTGACATGCATCCCGCTGGTGCACAGGACCATGTGTGACATGCTTCCCGCTGGTGCACAGGACCATGTGTGACCCGCTGGTGCACAGGACCATATGTGACCCGCTGGTGCACAGGACCGTGTGTGACATGCATCCCGCTGGTGCACAGGACCGTGTGTGACATGCATCCCGCTGGTGCACAGGACCATGTGTGACATGTCTCCCGCTTGTGCACAGGACCATGTGTGACCCGCTGGTGCACAGGACCATGTGTGGCATGCATCCCGCTGGTGCACAGGACCATTTGTGACCCGCTGGTGCACAGGACCATGTGTGGCATGCATCCCGCTGGTGCACAGGACCATGTGTGACAAGCATCCTGCTGGTGCACAGGACCATGTGTGACATGTATCCCGCTGGTGCACAGGACCATGTGTGACAAGCATACCGCTGGTCCACAGGACCATGTGCGACATGCGTCCCGCTGGTGCACAGGACCATGTGCGACAAGCATCCCGCTGGTCCACAGGACCGTGTGTGACATGCATCCCGCTGGTGCACAGGACCATGTGTGACATGCATCCCGCTGGTGCACAGGACCGTGTGTGACATGCATCCCGCTGGTGCACAGGACCATGTGTGACCCGCTGGTGCACAGAACCATGTGTGGCATGCATCCCGCTGGTGCACAGGACCGTGTGTGACATGCATCCCGCTGGTGCACAGGACCATGTGTGACAAGCATCCCGCTAGTGCACAGGACCATGTGTGACATGCATCCCGCTGGTGCACAGGACCGTGTGTGACATGCATCCCGCTGGTGCACAGGACCGTGTATGACATGCATCCCGCTGGTGCACAGGACCGTGTGTGACATGCATCCCGCTGGTGCACAGGACCGTGTGTGACATGCATCCCGCTGGTGCACAGGACTGTGTGTGACATGCATCCCCCTGGTGCACAGGACCGTGTGTGACATGCATCCCGCTGGTGCACAGGACCATGTGTGACCCGCTGGTGCACAGGACCGTGTGTGACATGCATCCCGCTGGTGCACAGGACCGTGTGTGACATGCATCCCGCTGGTGCACAGGACCGTGTGTGACATGCATCCCGCTGGTGCACAGGACCGTGTGTGACATGCATCCCGCTGGTGCACAGGACCGTGTGTGACATGCATCCCGCTGGTGCACAGGACCGTGTGTGACCCGCTGGTGCACAGGACCGTGTGTGGCATGCATCCCGCTGGTGCACAGGACCATGTGTGACAAGCATCCCGCTGGTGCACAGGACCATGTGTGACATGCACCCCGCTGGTGCACAGGACCATGTGTGACCCGCTGGTGCACAGGACCATGTGTGACCCGCTGGTGCACAGGACCATGTGTGACCCGCTGGTGCACAGGACCATGTGCGACATGCATCCCGCTGGTGCACAGGACCATGAGTGACCCGCTGGTGCACAGGACCATGTGTGACCCGCTGGTGCACAGGACCATGTGCGACATGCATCCCGCTGGTACACAGGACCATGTGTGACCCGCTGGTGCACAACACCAAGTGTGACCCGCTGGTGCACAGGACCATGTGTGACATGCATCCCGCTGGTGCACAGGACCGTGTGTGACATGCATCCCGCTGGTGCACAGGACCGTGTGTGACATGCATCCCGCTGGTGCACAGGACTGTGTGTGACATGCATCCCGCTGGTGCACAGGACCGTGTGTGACATGCATCCCGCTGGTGCACAGGACCGTGTGTGACCCGCTGGTGCACAGGACCGTGTGTGGCATGCATCCCGCTGGTGCACTGGACCATGTGTGAAAAGCATCCCGCTGGTGCACAGGACCATGTGTGACATGCATCCCGCTGGTGCACAGGACCATGTGTGACATGCATCCCGCTGGTGCACAGGACCGTGTGTGACATGCATCCCGCTGGTGCACAGAACCGTGTGTGACATGCATCCCGCTGGTGCACAGGACCGTGTGTGACATGCATCCCGCTGGTGCACAGGACCGTGTGTGACATGCATCCCGCTGGTGCACAGGACCGTGTGTGACATGCATCCCGCTGGTGCACAGGACCATGTGTGACATGCATCCCGCTGGTGCACAGGACCGTGTGTGACATGCATCCCGCTGGTGCAGAGGACCATGTGTGACCCTCTGGTGCACAGAACCATGTGTGGCATGCATCCCGCTGGTGCACAGGACCATGTGTGACAAGCATCCCGCTGGTGCACAGGACCATGTGTGACATGCATCCCGCTGTTGCACAGGACCATGTGTGACATGCATCCTGCTGGTGCACAGGACCGTGTGTGGCATGCATCCCGCTGGTGCACTGGACCATGTGTGAAAAGCATCCCGCTGGTGCACAGGACCATGTGTGACATGCATCCCGCTGGTGCACAGGACCATGTGTGACATGCATCCCGCTGGTGCACAGGACCGTGTGTGACATGCATCCCGCTGGTGCACAGAACCGTGTGTGACATGCATCCCGCTGGTGCACAGGACCATGTGTGACATGCATCCCGCTGGTGCACAGGACCGTGTGTGACATGCATCCCGCTGGTGCACAGGACCATGTGTGACCCTCTGGTGCACAGAACCATGTGTGGCATGCATCCCGCTGGTGCACAGGACCGTGTGTGACATGCATCCCGCTGGTGCACAGGACCATGTGTGACAAGCATCCCGCTGGTGCACAGGACCATGTGTGACATGCATCCCGCTGTTGCACAGGACCATGTGTGACATGCATCCTGCTGGTGCACAGGACCGTGTGTGACATGCATCCCGCTGGTGCACAGGACCATGTGTGACCCGCTGGTGCACAGGACCGTGTGTGACATGCATCCCGCTGGTGCACAGGACCATGTGTGACCCGCTGGTGCACAGGACCATGTGTGACCCGCTGGTGCACAGGACCATGTGTGACCCGCTGGTGCACAGGACCATATGTGACCCGCTGGTGCACAGGACCGTGTGTGACATGCATCCCGCTGGTGCACAGGACCGTGTGTGACATGCATCCCGCTGGTGCACAGGACCGTGTGTGACATGCATCCCGCTGGTGCACAGGACCATGTGTGACATGCATCCCGCTGGTGCACAGGACCATGTGTGACCCGCTGGTGCACAGGACCATATGTGACCCGCTGGTGCACAGGACCGTGTGTGACATGCATCCCGCTGGTGCACAGGACCGTGTGTGACATGCATCCCGCTGGTGCACAGGACCATGTGTGACATGCATCCCGCTGGTGCACAGGACCATGTGTGACCCGCTGGTGCACAGGACCATGTGTGACATGCATCCCGCTGGTGCACAGGACCGTGTGTGACATGCATCCCGCTGGTGCACAGGACCGTGTGTGACATGCATCCCGCTGGTGCACAGGACCGTGTGTGACCCGCTGGTGCACAGGACCGTGTGTGGCATGCATCCCGCTGGTGCACAGGACCATGTGTGACAAGCATCCCGCTGGTGCACAGGACCATGTGTGACATGCATCCCGCTGGTGCACAGGACCATGTGTGACCCGCTGGTGCACAGGACCATGTGTGACCCGCTGGTGCACAGGACCATCGGTGACCCGCTGGTGCACAGGACCATGTGCGACATGCATCCCGCTGGTGCACAGGACCATGAGTGACCCGCTGGTGCACAGGACCATGTGTGACCCGCTGGTGCACAGGACCATGTGCGACATGCATCCCGCTGGTACACAGGACCATGTGTGACCCGCTGGTGCACAACACCAAGTGTGACCCGCTGGTGCACAGGACCATGTGTGACATTCATCCCGCTGGTGCACAGGACCGTGTGTGACATGCATCCCGCTGGTGCACAGGACCGTGTGTGACATGCATCCCGCTGGTGCACAGGACTGTGTGTGACATGCATCCCGCTGGTGCACAGGACCGTGTGTGACATGCATCCCGCTGGTGCACAGGACCGTGTGTGACCCGTTGGTGCACAGGACCGTGTGTGGCATGCATCCCGCTGGTGCACTGGACTATGTGTGAAAAGCATCCCGCTGGTGCACAGGACCATGTGTGACATGCATCCCGCTGGTGCACAGGACCATGTGTGACCCTCTGGTGCACAGAACCATGTGTGGCATGCATCCCGCTGGTGCACAGGACCGTGTGTGACATGCATCCCGCTGGTGCACAGGACCATGTGTGACAAGCATCCCGCTGGTGCACAGGACCATGTGTGACATGCATCCCGCTGGTGCACAGGACCGTGTGTGACATGCATCCCGCTGGTGCACAGGACCATGTGTGACATGCATCCCGCTGGTGCACAGGACCGTGTGTGACATGCATCCCGCTGGTGCACAGGACCATGTGTGACCCGCTGGTGCACAGGACCATGTGTGACATGCATCCCGCTGGTGCACAGGACCATGTGTGACCCGCTGGTGCACAGGACCATGTGTGACCCGCTGGTGCACAGGACCATGTGTGACCCGCTGGTGCACAGGACCATGTGTGACCCGCTGGTGCACAAGACCATATGTGACCCGCTGGTGCACAGGACCGTGTGTGACATGCATCCCGCTGGTGCACAGGACCGTGTGTGACATGCATCCCGCTGGTGTACAGGACCGTGTGTGACATGCATCCCGCTGGTGCACAGGACCATGTGTGACATGCATCCCGCTGGTGCACAGGACCATGTGTGACCCGCTGGTGCACAGGACCATATGTGACCCGCTGGTGCACAGGACCGTGTGTGACATGCATCCCGCTGGTGCACAGGACCGTGTGTGACATGCATCCCGCTGGTGCACAGGACCATGTGTGACATGCATCCCGCTTGTGCACAGGACCATGTGTGACCCGCTGGTGCACAGGACCATGTGTGGCATGCATCCCGCTGGTGCACAGGACCATTTGTGACCCGCTGGTGCACAGGACCATGTGTGGCATGCATCCCGCTGGTGCACAGGACCATGTGTGACAAGCATCCTGCTGGTGCACAGGACCATGTGTGACATGCATCCCGCTGGTGCACAGGACCGTGTGTGACATGCACAGGACCGTGTGTGACATGCATCCCGCTGGTGCACAGGACCGTGTGTGACATGCATCCCGCTGGTGCACAGGACCATGTGTGACCCGCTGGTGCACAGAACCATGTGTGGCATGCATCCCGCTGGTGCACAGGACCGTGTGTGACATGCATCCCGCTGGTGCACAGGACCATGTGTGACAAGCATCCCGCTGGTGCACAGGACCATGTGTGACATGCATCCCGCTGGTGCACAGGACCATGTGTGACATGCATCCCGCTGGTGCACAGGACGGTGTATGACATGCATCCCGCTGGTGCACAGGACCGTGTGTGACATGCATCCCGCTGGTGCACAGGACCGTGTGTGACATGCATCCCGCTGGTGCACAGGACCATGTGTGACATGCATCCCGCTGGTGCACAGGACCGTGTGTGACATGCATCCCGCTGGTGCACAGGACCGTGTGTGACATGCATCCCGCTGGTGCACAGGACCGTATGTGACCCGCTGGTGCACAGGACCGTGTGTGGCATGCATCCCGCTGGTGCACAGGACCATGTGTGACAAGCATCCCGCTGGTGCACAGGACCATGAGTGACCCGCTGGTGCACAGGACCATATGTGACCCGCTGGTGCACAGGACCGTGTGTGACATGCATCCCGCTGGTGCACAGGACCGTGTGTGACATGCATCCCGCTGGTGCACAGGACCGTGTGTGACATGCATCCCGCTGGTGCACAGGACCATGTGTGACATGCATCCCGCTGGTGCACAGGACCATGTGTGACCCGCTGGTGCACAGGACCATATGTGACCCGCTGGTGCACAGGACCGTGTGTGACATGCATCCCGCTGGTGCACAGGACCGTGTGTGACATGCATCCCGCTGGTGCACAGGACCATGTGTGACATGCATCCCGCTGGTGCACAGGACCATGTGTGACCCGCTGGTGCACAGGACCATGTGTGACATGCATCCCGCTGGTGCACAGGACCGTGTGTGACATGCATCCCGCTGGTGCACAGGACCGTGTGTGACATGCATCCCGCTGGTGCACAGGACCGTGTGTGACCCGCTGGTGCACAGGACCGTGTGTGGCATGCATCCCGCTGGTGCACAGGACCATGTGTGACAAGCATCCCGCTGGTGCACAGGACCATGTGTGACATGCATCCCGCTGGTGCACAGGACCATGTGTGACCCGCTGGTGCACAGGACCATGTGTGACCCGCTGGTGCACAGGACCATCGGTGACCCGCTGGTGCACAGGACCATGTGCGACATGCATCCCGCTGGTGCACAGGACCATGAGTGACCCGCTGGTGGACAGGACCATGTGTGACCCGCTGGTGCACAGGACCATGTGCGACATGCATCCCGCTGGTACACAGGACCATGTGTGACCCGCTGGTGCACAACACCAAGTGTGACCCGCTGGTGCACAGGACCATGTGTGACATGCATCCCGCTGGTGCACAGGACCGTGTGTGACATGCATCCCGCTGGTGCACAGGACCGTGTGTGACATGCATCCCGCTGGTGCACAGGACTGTGTGTGACATGCATCCCGCTGGTGCACAGGACCGTGTGTGACATGCATCCCGCTGGTGCACAGGACCGTGTGTGACCCGCTGGTGCACAGGACCGTGTGTGGCATGCATCCCGCTGGTGCACTGGACTATGTGTGAAAAGCATCCCGCTGGTGCACAGGACCATGTGTGACATGCATCCCGCTGGTGCACAGGACCATGTGTGACCCTCTGGTGCACAGAACCATGTGTGGCATGCATCCCGCTGGTGCACAGGACCGTGTGTGACATGCATCCCGCTGGTGCACAGGACCATGTGTGACAAGCATCCCGCTGGTGCACAGGACCATGTGTGACATGCATCCCGCTGGTGCACAGGACCGTGTGTGACATGCATCCCGCTGGTGCACAGGACCATGTGTGACATGCATCCCGCTGGTGCACAGGACCGTGTGTGACATGCATCCCGCTGGTGCACAGGACCATGTGTGACCCGCTGGTGCACAGGACCATGTGTGACATGCATCCCGCTGGTGCACAGGACCATGTGTGACCCGCTGGTGCACAGGACCATGTGTGACCCGCTGGTGCACAGGACCATGTGTGACCCGCTGGTGCACAAGACCATATGTGACCCGCTGGTGCACAGGACCGTGTGTGACATGCATCCCGCTGGTGCACAGGACCGTGTGTGACATGCATCCCGCTGGTGTACAGGACCGTGTGTGACATGCATCCCGCTGGTGCACAGGACCATGTGTGACATGCATCCCGCTGGTGCACAGGACCATGTGTGACCCGCTGGTGCACAGGACCATATGTGACCCGCTGGTGCACAGGACCGTGTGTGACATGCATCCCGCTGGTGCACAGGACCGTGTGTGACATGCATCCCGCTGGTGCACAGGACCATGTGTGACATGCATCCCGCTTGTGCACAGGACCATGTGTGACCCGCTGGTGCACAGGACCATGTGTGGCATGCATCCCGCTGGTGCACAGGACCATTTGTGACCCGCTGGTGCACAGGACCATGTGTGGCATGCATCCCGCTGGTGCACAGGACCATGTGTGACAAGCATCCTGCTGGTGCACAGGACCATGTGTGACATGCATCCCGCTGGTGCACAGGACCGTGTGTGACATGCACAGGACCGTGTGTGACATGCATCCCGCTGGTGCACAGGACCGTGTGTGACATGCATCCCGCTGGTGCACAGGACCATGTGTGACCCGCTGGTGCACAGAACCATGTGTGGCATGCATCCCGCTGGTGCACAGGACCGTGTGTGACATGCATCCCGCTGGTGCACAGGACCATGTGTGACAAGCATCCCGCTGGTGCACAGGACCATGTGTGACATGCATCCCGCTGGTGCACAGGACCATGTGTGACATGCATCCCGCTGGTGCACAGGACGGTGTATGACATGCATCCCGCTGGTGCACAGGACCGTGTGTGACATGCATCCCGCTGGTGCACAGGACCGTGTGTGACATGCATCCCGCTGGTGCACAGGACCATGTGTGACATGCATCCCGCTGGTGCACAGGACCGTGTGTGACATGCATCCCGCTGGTGCACAGGACCGTGTGTGACATGCATCCCGCTGGTGCACAGGACCGTGTGTGACCCGCTGGTGCACAGGACCGTGTGTGGCATGCATCCCGCTGGTGCACAGGACCATGTGTGACAAGCATCCCGCTGGTGCACAGGACCATGAGTGACCCGCTGGTGCACAGGACCATGTGTGACCCGCTGGTGCACAGGACCATGTGCGACATGCATCCCGCTGGTACACAGGACCATGTGTGACCCGCTGGTGCACAACACCAAGTGTGACCCGCTGGTGCACAGGACCATGTGTGACATGCATCCCGCTGGTGCACAGGACCGTGTGTGACATGCATCCCGCTGGTGCACAGGACCGTGTGTGACATGCATCCCGCTGGTGCACAGGACCGTGTGTGACATGCATCCCGCTGGTGCACAGGACCGTGTGTGACATGCATCCCGCTGGTGCACAGGACCGTGTGTGACATGCATCCCGCTGGTGCACAGGACCGTGTGTGACATGCATCCCGCTGGTGCACAGGACCGTGTGTGACATGCATCCCGCTGGTGCACAGGACCGTGTGTGACATGCATCCGGCTGGTGCACAGGACCGTGTGTGACATGCATCCCGCTGGTGCACAGGACCGTGTGTGACATGCATCCCGCTGGTGCACAGGACCATGTGTGACCCTCTGGTGCACAGAACCATGTGTGGCATGCATCCAGCTGGTGCACAGGACCGTGTGTGACATGCATCCCGCTGGTGCACAGGACCATGTGTGACAAGCATCCCGCTGGTGCACAGGACCATGTGTGACATGCATCCCGCTGGTGCACAGGACCATGTGTGACATGCATCCCGCTGGTGCACAGGACCATGTGTGACCCGCTGGTGCACAACACCAAGTGTGACCCGCTGGTGCACAGGACCATGTGTGACATGCATCCCGCTGGTGCACAGGACCGTGTGTGACATGCATCCCGCTGGTGCACAGGACCGTGTGTGACATGCATCCCGCTGGTGCACAGGACTGTGTGTGACATGCATCCCGCTGGTGCACAGGACCGTGTGTGACATGCATCCCGCTGGTGCACAGGACCGTGTGTGACCCGCTGGTGCACAGGACCGTGTGTGGCATGCATCCCGCTGGTACACTGGACTATGTGTGAAAAGCATCCCGCTGGTGCACAGGACCATGTGTGAAATGCATCCCGCTGGTGCACAGGACCATGTGTGACCCTCTGGTGCACAGAACCATGTGTGGCATGCATCCCGCTGGTGCACAGGACCGTGTGTGACATGCATCCCGCTGGTGCACAGGACCATGTGTGACAAGCATCCCGCTGGTGCACAGGACCATGTGTGACATGCATCCCGCTGGTGCACAGGACCGTGTGTGACATGCATCCCGCTGGTGCACAGGACCATGTGTGACATGCATCCCGCTGGTGCACAGGACCGTGTGTGACATGCATCCCGCTGGTGCACAGGACCATGTGTGACCCGCTGGTGCACAGGACCATGTGTGACATGCATCCCGCTGGTGCACAGGACCATGTGTGACCCGCTGGTGCACAGGACCATGTGTGACCCGCTGGTGCACAGGACCATGTGTGACCCGCTGGTGCACAGGACCATGTGTGACCCGCTGGTGCACAAGACCATATGTGACCCGCTGGTGCACAGGACCGTGTGTGACATGCATCCCGCTGGTGCACAGGACCGTGTGTGACATGCATCCCGCTGGTGCACAGGACCGTGTGTGACATGCATCCCGCTGGTGCACAGGACCATGTGTGACATGCATCCCGCTGGTGCACAGGACCATGTGTGACCCGCTGGTGCACAGGACCATATGTGACCCGCTGGTGCACAGGACCGTGTGTGACATGCATCCCGCTGGTGCACAGGACCGTGTGTGACCTGCATCCCGCTGGTGCACAGGACCATGTGTGACATGCATCCCGCTTGTGCACAGGACCATGTGTGACCCGCTGGTGCACAGGACCATGTGTGGCATGCATCCCGCTGGTGCACAGGACCATTTGTGACCCGCTGGTGCACAGGACCATGTGTGGCATGCATCCCGCTGGTGCACAGGACCATGTGTGACAAGCATCCTGCTGGTGCACAGGACCATGTGTGACATGCATCCCGCTGGTGCACAGGACCGTGTGTGACATGCACAGGACCGTGTGTGACATGCATCCCGCTGGTGCACAGGACCGTGTGTGACATGCATCCCGCTGGTGCACAGGACCATGTGTGACCCGCTGGTGCACAGAACCATGTGTGGCATGCATCCCGCTGGTGCACAGGACCGTGTGTGACATGCATCCCGCTGGTGCACAGGACCATGTGTGACAAGCATCCCGCTGGTGCACAGGACCATGTGTGACATGCATCCCGCTGGTGCACAGGACCATGTGTGACATGCATCCCGCTGGTGCACAGGACGGTGTATGACATGCATCCCGCTGGTGCACAGGACCGTGTGTGACATGCATCCCGCTGGTGCACAGGACCGTGTGTGACATGCATCCCGCTGGTGCACAGGACCATGTGTGACATGCATCCCGCTGGTGCACAGGACCGTGTGTGACATGCATCCCGCTGGTGCACAGGACCGTGTGTGACATGCATCCCGCTGGTGCACAGGACCGTGTGTGACCCGCTGGTGCACAGGACCGTGTGTGGCATGCATCCCGCTGGTGCACAGGACCATGTGTGACAAGCATCCCGCTGGTGCACAGGACCATGAGTGACCCGCTGGTGCACAGGACCATGTTTGACCCGCTGGTGCACAGGACCATGTGCGACATGCATCCCGCTGGTACACAGGACCATGTGTGACCCGCTGGTGCACAACACCAAGTGTGACCCGCTGGTGCACAGGACCATGTGTGACATGCATCCCGCTGGTGCACAGGACCGTGTGTGACATGCATCCCGCTGGTGCACAGGACCGTGTGTGACATGCATCCCGCTGGTGCACAGGACCGTGTGTGACATGCATCCCGCTGGTGCACAGGACCGTGTGTGACATGCATCCCGCTGGTGCACAGGACCGTGTGTGACATGCATCCCGCTGGTGCACAGGACCGTGTGTGACATGCATCCCGCTGGTGCACAGGACCGTGTGTGACATGCATCCCGCTGGTGCACAGGACCGTGTGTGACATGCATCCCGCTGGTGCACAGGACCGTGTGTGACATGCATCCCGCTGGTGCACAGGACCGTGTGTGACATGCATCCCGCTGGTGCACAGTACCATGTGTGACCCTCTGGTGCACAGAACCATGTGTGGCATGCATCCCGCTGGTGCACAGGACCGTGTGTGACATGCATCCCGCTGGTGCACAGGACCATGTGTGACAAGCATCCCGCTGGTGCACAGGACCATGTGTGACATGCATCCCGCTGGTGCACAGGACCATGTGTGACATGCATCCTGCTGGTGCACAGGACCGTGTGTGACATGCATCCCGCTGGTGCACAGGACCATGTGTGACCCGCTGGTGCACAACACCAAGTGTGACCCGCTGGTGCACAGGACCGTGTGTGACATGCATCCCGCTGGTGCACAGGACCATGTGTGACCCTCTGGTGCACAGAACCATGTGTGGCATGCATCCCGCTGGTGCACAAGACCGTGTGTGACATGCATCCCGCTGGTGCACAGGACCATGTGTGACAAGCATCCCGCTGGTGCACAGGACCATGTGTGACATGCATCCCGCTGGTGCACAGGACCATGTGTGACATGCATCCTGCTGGTGCACAGGACCGTGTGTGACATGCATCCCGCTGGTGCACAGGACCATGTGTGACATGCATCCCGCTGGTGCACAGGACCGTGTGTGACATGCATCCCGCTGGTGCACAGGACCGTGTGTGACATGCATCCCGCTGGTGCACAGGACCATGTGTGACCCGCTGGTGCACAGGACCATGTGTGACATGCATCCCGCTGGTGCACAGGACCATGTGTGACCCGCTGGTGCACAGGACCATGTGTGACCCGCTGGTGCACAGGACCATGTGTGACATGCATCCCGCTGGTGCACAGGACCATGTGTGACCCGCTGGTGCACAGGACCATGTGTGACCCGCTGGTGCACAGGACCATGTGTGACCCGCTGGTGCACAAGACCATATGTGACCCGCTGGTGCACAGGACCGTGTGTGACATGCATCCCGCTGGTGCACAGGACCGTGTGTGACATGCATCCCGCTGGTGCACAGGACCGTGTGTGACATGCATCCCGCTGGTGCACAGGACCATGTGTGACATGCATCCCGCTGGTGCACAGGACCATGTGTGACCCGCTGGTGCACAGGACCATATGTGACCCGCTGGTGCACAGGACCGTGTGTGACATGCATCCCGCTGGTGCACAGGACCGTGTGTGACATGCATCCCGCTGGTGCACAGGACCATGTGTGACATGCATCCCGCTTGTGCACAGGACCATGTGTGACCCGCTGGTGCACAGGACCATGTGTGGCATGCATCCCGCTGGTGCACAGGACCATTTGTGACCCGCTGGTGCACAGGACCATGTGTGGCATGCATCCCGCTGGTGCACAGGACCATGTGTGACAAGCATCCTGCTGGTGCACAGGACCATGTGTGACATGCATCCCGCTGGTGCACAGGACCGTGTGTGACATGCACAGGACCGTGTGTGACATGCATCCCGCTGGTGCACAGGACCGTGTGTGACATGCATCCCGCTGGTGCACAGGACCATGTGTGACCCGCTGGTGCACAGAAACATGTGTGGCATGCATCCCGCTGGTGCACAGGACCGTGTGTGACATGCATCCCGCTGGTGCACAGGACCATGTGTGACAAGCATCCCGCTGGTGCACAGGACCATGTGTGACATGCATCCCGCTGGTGCACAGGACCATGTGTGACATGCATCCCGCTGGTGCACAGGACGGTGTATGACATGCATCCCGCTGGTGCACAGGACCGTGTGTGACATGCATCCCGCTGGTGCACAGGACCGTGTGTGACATGCATCCCACTGGTGCACAGGACCATGTGTGACATGCATCCCGCTGGTGCACAGGACCGTGTGTGACATGCATCCCGCTGGTGCACAGGACCGTGTGTGACATGCATCCCGCTGGTGCACAGGACCGTGTGTGACCCGCTGGTGCACAGGACCGTGTGTGGCATGCATCCCGCTGGTGCACAGGACCATGTGTGACAAGCATCCCGCTGGTGCACAGGACCATGAGTGACCCGCTGGTGCACAGGACCATGTGTGACCCGCTGGTGCACAGGACCATGTGCGACATGCATCCCGCTGGTACACAGGACCATGTGTGACCCGCTGGTGCACAACACCAAGTGTGACCCGCTGGTGCACAGGACCATGTGTGACATGCATCCCGCTGGTGCACAGGACCGTGTGTGACATGCATCCCGCTGGTGCACAGGACCGTGTGTGACATGCATCCCGCTGGTGCACAGGACCGTGTGTGACATGCATCCCGCTGGTGCACAGGACCGTGTGTGACATGCATCCCGCTGGTGCACAGGACCGTGTGTGACATGCATCCCGCTGGTGCACAGGACCGTGTGTGACATGCATCCCGCTGGTGCACAGGACCGTGTGTGACATGCATCCCGCTGGTGCACAGGACCGTGTGTGACATGCATCCCGCTGGTGCACAGGACCGTGTGTGACATGCATCCCGCTGGTGCACAGGACCGTGTGTGACATGCATCCCGCTGGTGCACAGGACCGTGTGTGACATGCATCCCGCTGGTGCACAGGACCATGTGTGACCCTCTGGTGCACAGAACCATGTGTGGCATGCATCCCGCTGGTGCACAGGACCGTGTGTGACATGCATCCCGCTGGTGCACAGGACCATGTGTGACAAGCATCCCGCTGGTGCACAGGACCATGTGTGACATGCATCCCGCTGGTGCACAGGACCATGTGTGACATGCATCCTGCTGGTGCACAGGACCGTGTGTGACATGCATCCCGCTGGTGCACAGGACCATGTGTGACCCGCTGGTGCACAACACCAAGTGTGACCCGCTGGTGCACAGGACCGTGTGTGACATGCATCCCGCTGGTGCACAGGACCATGTGTGACCCTCTGGTGCACAGAACCATGTGTGGCATGCATCCCGCTGGTGCACAAGACCGTGTGTGACATGCATCCCGCTGGTGCACAGGACCATATGTGACAAGCATCCCGCTGGTGCACAGGACCATGTGTGACATGCATCCCGCTGGTGCACAGGACCATGTGTGACATGCATCCTGCTGGTGCACAGGACCGTGTGTGACATGCATCCCGCTGGTGCACAGGACCGTGTGTGACATGCATCCCGCTGGTGCACAGGACCATGTGTGACCCGCTGGTGCACAGGACCATGTGTGACATGCATCCCGCTGGTGCACAGGACCATGTGTGACCCGCTGGTGCACAGGACCATGTGTGACCCGCTGGTGCACAGGACCATGTGTGACCCGCTGGTGCACAGGACCATATGTGACCCGCTGGTGCACAGGACCGTGTGTGACATGCATCCCGCTGGTGCACAGGACCGTGTGTGACATGCATCCCGCTGGTGCACAGGACCGTGTGTGACATGCATCCCGCTGGTGCACAGGACCATGTGTGACATGCATCCCGCTGGTGCACAGGACCATGTGTGACCCGCTGGTGCACAGGACCATATGTGACCCGCTGGTGCACAGGACCGTGTGTGACATGCATCCCGCTGGTGCACAGGACCGTGTGTGACATGCATCCCGCTGGTGCACAGGACCATGTGTGACATGCATCCCGCTGGTGCACAGGACCATGTGTGACCCGCTGGTGCACAGGACCATGTGTGACATGCATCCCGCTGGTGCACAGGACCGTGTGTGACATGCATCCCGCTGGTGCACAGGACCGTGTGTGACATGCATCCCGCTGGTGCACAGGACCGTGTGTGACCCGCTGGTGCACAGGACCGTGTGTGGCATGCATCCCGCTGGTGCACAGCACCATGTGTGACAAGCATCCCGCTGGTGCACAGGACCATGTGTGACATGCATCCCGCTGGTGCACAGGACCATGTGTGACCCGCTGGTGCACAGGACCATGTGTGACCCGCTGGTGCACAGGACCATCTGTGACCCGCTGGTGCACAGGACCATGTGCGACATGCATCCCGCTGGTGCAGAGGACCATGAGTGACCCGCTGGTGCACAGGTCCATGTGTGACCCGCTGGTGCACAGGACCATGTGCGACATGCATCCCGCTGGTACACAGGACCATGTGTGACCCGCTGGTGCACAACACCAAGTGTGACCCGCTGGTGCACAGGACCATGTGTGACATGCATCCCGCTGGTGCACAGGACCGTGTGTGACATGCATCCCGCTGGTGCACAGGACCGTGTGTGACATGCATCCCGCTGGTGCACAGGACTGTGTGTGACATGCATCCCGCTGGTGCACAGGACCGTGTGTGACATGCATCCCGCTGGTGCACAGGACCGTGTGTGACCCGCTGGTGCACAGGACCGTGTGTGGCATGCATCCCGCTGGTGCACTGGACCATGTGTGAAAAGCATCCCGCTGGTGCACAGGACCATGTGTGACATGCATCCCGCTGGTGCACAGGACCGTGTGTGACATGCATCCCGCTGGTGCACAGGACCGTGTGTGACATGCATCCCGCTGGTGCACAGGACCGTGTGTGACATGCATCCCGCTGGTGCACAGGACCGTGTGTGACATGCATCCCGCTGGTGCACAGGACCGTGTGTGACATGCATCCCGCTGGTGCACAGGACCATGTGTGACCCTCTGGTGCACAGAACCATGTGTGGCATGCATCCCGCTGGTGCACAGGACCGTTTGTGACATGCATCCCGCTGGTGCACAGGACCATGTGTGACAAGCATCCCGCTGGTGCACAGGACCATGTGTGACATGCATCCCGCTGGTGCACAGGACCATGTGTGACATGCATCCCGCTGGTGCACAGGACCGTGTGTGACATGCATCCCGCTGGTGCACAGGACCATGTGTGACATGCATCCCGCTGGTGCACAGGACCGTGTGTGACATGCATCCCGCTGGTGCACAGGACCATGTGTGACCCGCTGGTGCACAGGACCATGTGTGACCCGCTGGTGCACAGGACCATGTGTGACCCGCTGGTGCACAACACCAAGTGTGACCCGCTGGTGCACAGGACCATGTGTGACATGCATCCCGCTGGTGCACAGGACCGTGTGTGACATGCATCCCGCTGGTGCACAGGACCGTGTGTGACATGCATCCCGCTGGTGCACAGGACTGTGTGTGACATGCATCCCGCTGGTGCACAGGACCGTGTGTGACATGCATCCCGCTGGTGCACAGGACCGTGTGTGACCCGCTGGTGCACAGGACCGTGTGTGGCATGCATCCCGCTGGTGCACTGGACCATGTTTGAAAAGCATCCCGCTGGTGCACAGGACCATGTGTGACATGCATCCCGCTGGTGCACAGGACCGTGTGTGACATGCATCCCGCTGGTGCACAGGACCGTGTGTGACATGCATCCCGCTGGTGCACAGGACCGTGTGTGACATGCATCCCGCTGGTGCACAGGACCGTGTGTGACATGCATCCCGCTGGTGCACAGGACCGTGTGTGACATGCATCCCGCTGGTGCACAGGACCATGTGTGACATGCATCCCGCTGGTGCACAGGACCATGTGTGACCCTCTGGTGCACAGAACCATGTGTGGCATGCATCCCGCTGGTGCACAGGACCGTGTGTGACATGCATCCCGCTGGTGCACAGGACCATGTGTGACAAGCATCCCGCTGGTGCACAGGACCATGTGTGACATGCATCCCGCTGGTGCACAGGACCGTGTGTGACATGCATCCCGCTGGTGCACAGGACCATGTGTGACATGCATCCCGCTGGTGCACAGGACCGTGTGTGACATGCATCCCGCTGGTGCACAGGACCATGTGTGACCCGCTGGTGCACAGGACCATGTGTGACCCGCTGGTGCACAGGACCATGTGTGACCCGCTGGTGCACAGGACCATGTGTGACCCGCTGGTGCACAGGACCATATGTGACCCGCTGGTGCACAGGACCGTGTGTGATATGCATCCCGCTGGTGCACAGGACCGTGTGTGACATGCATCCCGCTGGTGCACAGGACCGTGTGTGACATGCATCCCGCTGGTGCACAGGACCATGTGTGACATGCATCCCGCTGGTGCACAGGACCATGTGTGACCCGCTGGTGCACAGGACCATATGTGACCCGCTGGTGCACAGGACCGTGTGTGACATGCATCCCGCTGGTGCACAGGACCGTGTGTGACATGCATCCCGCTGGTGCACAGGACCATGTGTGACATGCATCCCGCTTGTGCACAGGACCATGTGTGACCCGCTGGTGCACAGGACCATGTGTGGCATGCATCCCGCTGGTGCACAGGACCATTTGTGACCCGCTGGTGCACAGGACCATTTGTGGCATGCATCCCGCTGGTGCACAGGACCATGTGTGACAAGCATCCTGCTGGTGCACAGGACCATGTGTGACATGCATCCCGCTGGTGCACAGGACCATGTGTGACAAGCATACCGCTGGTCCACAGGACCATGTGCGACATGCGTCCCGCTGGTGCACAGGACCATGTGCGACAAGCATCCCGCTGGTCCACAGGACCGTGTGTGACATGCATCCCGCTGGTGCACAGGACCATGTGTGACAAGCATACCGCTGGTCCACAGGACCATGTGCGACATGCGTCCCGCTGGTGCACAGGACCATGTGCGACAAGCATCCCGCTGGTCCACAGGACCGTGTGTGACATGCATCCCGCTGGTGCACAGGACCATGTGTGACATGCATCCCGCTGGTGCACAGGACCGTGTGTGACATGCATCCCGCTGGTGCACAGGACCATGTGTGACATGCATCCCGCTGGTGCACAGGACCATGTGTGACCCGCTGGTGCACAGGACCATATGTGACCCGCTGGTGCACAGGACCGTGTGTGACATGCATCCCGCTGGTGCACAGGACCGTGTGTGACATGCATCCCGCTGGTGCACAGGACCATGTGTGACATGCATCCCGCTTGTGCACAGGACCATGTGTGACCCGCTGGTGCACAGGACCATGTGTGGCATGCATCCCGCTGGTGCACAGGACCATTTGTGACCCGCTGGTGCACAGGACCATTTGTGGCATGCATCCCGCTGGTGCACAGGACCATGTGTGACAAGCATCCTGCTGGTGCACAGGACCATGTGTGACATGCATCCCGCTGGTGCACAGGACCATGTGTGACAAGCATACCGCTGGTCCACAGGACCATGTGCGACATGCGTCCCGCTGGTGCACAGGACCATGTGCGACAAGCATCCCGCTGGTCCACAGGACCGTGTGTGACATGCATCCCGCTGGTGCACAGGACCATGTGTGACAAGCATACCGCTGGTCCACAGGACCATGTGCGACATGCGTCCCGCTGGTGCACAGGACCATGTGCGACAAGCATCCCGCTGGTCCACAGGACCGTGTGTGACATGCATCCCGCTGGTGCACAGGACCATGTGTGACATGCATCCCGCTGGTGCACAGGACCGTGTGTGACATGCACAGGACCGTGTGTGACATGCATCCCGCTGGTGCACAGGACCGTGTGTGACATGCATCCCGCTGGTGCACAGGACCATGTGTGACCCGCTGGTGCACAGAACCATGTGTGGCATGCATCCCGCTGGTGCACAGGACCGTGTGTGACATGCATCCCGCTGGTGCACAGGACCATGTGTGACAAGCATCCCGCTGGTGCACAGGACCATGTGTGACATGCATCCCGCTGGTGCCCAGGACCATGTGTGACATGCATCCCGCTGGTGCACAGGACCGTGTGTGACATGCATCCCGCTGGTGCACAGGACCGTGTGTGACATGCATCCCGCTGGTGCACAGGACCGTGTGTGACATGCATCCCGCTGGTGCACAGGACCGTGTGTGACATGCATCCCGCTGGTGCACAGGACCGTGTGTGACATGCATCCCGCTGGTGCACAGGACCGTGTGTGACATGCATCCCGCTGGTAAACAGGACCGTGTGTGACCCGCTGGTGCACAGGACCGTGTGTGGCATGCATCCCGCTGGTGCACAGGACCATGTGTGACAAGCATCCCGCTGGTGCACAGGACCATGTGTGACATGCATCCCGCTGGTGCAGAGGACCATGTGTGACCCGCTGGTGCACAGGACCATGTGTGACCCGCTGGTGCACAGGACCATCTGTGACCCGCTGGTGCACAGGACCATGTGCGACATGCATCCCGCTGGTGCACAGGACCATGAGTGACCCGCTGGTGCACAGGACCATGTGTGACCCGCTGGTGCACAGGACCAAGTGCGACATGCATCCCGCTGGTACACAGGACCATGTGTGACCCGCTGGTGCACAACACCAAGTGTGACCCGCTGGTGCACAGGACCATGTGTGACATGCATCCCGCTGGTGCACAGGACCGTGTGTGACATGCATCCCGCTGGTGCACAGGACCGTGTGTGACATGCATCCCGCTGGTGCACAGGACTGTGTGTGACATGCATCCCGCTGGTGCACAGGACCGTGTGTGACATGCATCCCGCTGGTGCACAGGACCGTGTGTGACCCGCTGGTGCACAGGACCGTGTGTGGCATGCATCCCGCTGGTGCACTGGACCATGTGTGAAAAGCATCCCGCTGGTGCACAGGACCATGTGTGACATGCATCCCGCTGGTGCACAGGAACGTGTGTGACATGCATCCCGCTGGTGCACAGGACCATTTGTGACCCGCTGGTGCACAGGACCATGTGTGGCATGCATCCCGCTGGTGCACAGGACCATGTGTGACAAGCATCCTGCTGGTGCACAGGACCATGTGTGACATGCATCCCGCTGGTGCACAGGACCATGTGTGACAAGCATACCGCTGGTCCACAGGACCATGTGCGACATGCGTCCCGCTGGTGCACAGGACCATGTGCGACAAGCATCCCGCTGGTCCACAGGACCGTGTGTGACATGCATCCCGCTGGTGCACAGGACCATGTGTGACATGCATCCCACTGGTGCACAGGACCGTGTGTGACATGCACAGGACCGTGTGTGACATGCATCCCGCTGGTGCACAGGACCGTGTGTGACATGCATCCCGCTGGTGCACAGGACCATGTGTGACCCGCTGGTGCACAGAACCATGTGTGGCATGCATCCCGCTGGTGCACAGGACCGTGTGTGACATGCATCCCGCTGGTGCACAGGACCATGTGTGACAAGCATCCCGCTGGTGCACAGGACCATGAGTGACCCGCTGGTGCACAGGACCATGTGTGACCCGCTGGTGCACAGGACCATGTGCGACATGCATCCCGCTGGTACACAGGACCATGTGTGACCCGCTGGTGCACAACACCAAGTGTGACCCGCTGGTGCACAGGACCATGTGTGACATGCATCCCGCTGGTGCACAGGACCGTGTGTGACATGCATCCCGCTGGTGCACAGGACCGTGTGTGACATGCATCCCGCTGGTGCACAGGACTGTGTGTGACATGCATCCCGCTGGTGCACAGGACCGTGTGTGACATGCATCCCGCTGGTGCACAGGACCGTGTGTGACCCGCTGGTGCACAGGACCGTGTGTGGCATGCATCCCGCTGGTGCACTGGACTATGTGTGAAAAGCATCCCGCTGGTGCACAGGACCATGTGTGACATGCATCCCGCTGGTGCACAGGACCATGTGTGACATGCATCCCGCTGGTGCACAGGACTGTGTGTGACATGCATCCCGCTGGTGCACAGGACCGTGTGTGACATGCATCCCGCTGGTGCACAGGACCGTGTGTGACATGCATCCCGCTGGTGCACAGGACCGTGTGTGACATGCATCCCGCTGGTGCACAGGACCATGTGTGACCCGCTGGTGCACAGGACCATGTGTGACCCGCTGGTGCACAGGACCATGTGTGACCCGCTGGTGCACAGGACCATGTGTGACCCGCTGGTGCACAGGACCATATGTGACCCGCTGGTGCACAGGACCGTGTGTGACATGCATCCCGCTGGTGCACAGGACCGTGTGTGACATGCATCCCGCTGGTGCACAGGACCGTGTGTGACATGCATCCCGCTGGTGCACAGGACCATGTGTGACATGCATCCCGCTGGTGCACAGGACCATGTGTGACCCGCTGGTGCACAGGACCATATGTGACCCGCTGGTGCACAGGACCGTGTGTGACATGCATCCCGCTGGTGCACAGGACCGTGTGTGACATGCATCCCGCTGGTGCACAGGACCATGTGTGACATGCATCCCGCTTGTGCACAGGACCATGTGTGACCCGCTGGTGCACAGGACCATGTGTGGCATGCATCCCGCTGGTGCACAGGACCATTTGTGACCCGCTGGTGCACAGGACCATTTGTGGCATGCATCCCGCTGGTGCACAGGACCATGTGTGACAAGCATCCTGCTGGTGCACAGGACCATGTGTGACATGCATCCCGCTGGTGCACAGGACCATGTGTGACAAGCATACCGCTGGTCCACAGGACCATGTGCGACATGCGTCCCGCTGGTGCACAGGACCATGTGCGACAAGCATCCCGCTGGTCCACAGGACCGTGTGTGACATGCATCCCGCTGGTGCACAGGACCATGTGTGACAAGCATACCGCTGGTCCACAGGACCATGTGCGACATGCGTCCCGCTGGTGCACAGGACCATGTGCGACAAGCATCCCGCTGGTCCACAGGACCGTGTGTGACATGCATCCCGCTGGTGCACAGGACCATGTGTGACATGCATCCCGCTGGTGCACAGGACCGTGTGTGACATGCATCCCGCTGGTGCACAGGACCATGTGTGACATGCATCCCGCTGGTGCACAGGACCATGTGTGACCCGCTGGTGCACAGGACCATATGTGACCCGCTGGTGCACAGGACCGTGTGTGACATGCATCCCGCTGGTGCACAGGACCGTGTGTGACATGCATCCCGCTGGTGCACAGGACCATGTGTGACATGCATCCCGCTTGTGCACAGGACCATGTGTGACCCGCTGGTGCACAGGACCATGTGTGGCATGCATCCCGCTGGTGCACAGGACCATTTGTGACCCGCTGGTGCACAGGACCATTTGTGGCATGCATCCCGCTGGTGCACAGGACCATGTGTGACAAGCATCCTGCTGGTGCACAGGACCATGTGTGACATGCATCCCGCTGGTGCACAGGACCATGTGTGACAAGCATACCGCTGGTCCACAGGACCATGTGCGACATGCGTCCCGCTGGTGCACAGGACCATGTGCGACAAGCATCCCGCTGGTCCACAGGACCGTGTGTGACATGCATCCCGCTGGTGCACAGGACCATGTGTGACAAGCATACCGCTGGTCCACAGGACCATGTGCGACATGCGTCCCGCTGGTGCACAGGACCATGTGCGACAAGCATCCCGCTGGTCCACAGGACCGTGTGTGACATGCATCCCGCTGGTGCACAGGACCATGTGTGACATGCATCCCGCTGGTGCACAGGACCGTGTGTGACATGCACAGGACCGTGTGTGACATGCATCCCGCTGGTGCACAGGACCGTGTGTGACATGCATCCCGCTGGTGCACAGGACCATGTGTGACCCGCTGGTGCACAGAACCATGTGTGGCATGCATCCCGCTGGTGCACAGGACCGTGTGTGACATGCATCCCGCTGGTGCACAGGACCATGTGTGACAAGCATCCCGCTGGTGCACAGGACCATGTGTGACATGCATCCCGCTGGTGCCCAGGACCATGTGTGACATGCATCCCGCTGGTGCACAGGACCGTGTATGACATGCATCCCGCTGGTGCACAGGACCGTGTGTGACATGCATCCCGCTGGTGCACAGGACCGTGTGTGACATGCATCCCGCTGGTGCACAGGACCATGTGTGACATGCATCCCGCTGGTGCACAGGACCGTGTGTGACATGCATCCCGCTGGTGCACAGGACCGTGTGTGACATGCATCCCGCTGGTAAACAGGACCGTGTGTGACCCGCTGGTGCACAGGACCGTGTGTGGCATGCATCCCGCTGGTGCACAGGACCATGTGTGACAAGCATCCCGCTGGTGCACAGGACCATGTGTGACATGCATCCCGCTGGTGCAGAGGACCATGTGTGACCCGCTGGTGCACAGGACCATGTGTGACCCGCTGGTGCACAGGACCATCTGTGACCCGCTGGTGCACAGGACCATGTGCGACATGCATCCCGCTGGTGCACAGGACCATGAGTGACCCGCTGGTGCACAGGACCATGTGTGACCCGCTGGTGCACAGGACCAAGTGCGACATGCATCCCGCTGGTGCACAGGACCATGAGTGACCCGCTGGTGCACAGGACCATGTGTGACCCGCTGGTGCACAGGACCATCTGTGACCCGCTGGTGCACAGGACCAAGTGCGACATGCATCCCGCTGGTACACAGGACCATGTGTGACCCGCTGGTGCACAACACCAAGTGTGACCCGCTGGTGCACAGGACCATGTGTGACATGCATCCCGCTGGTGCACAGGACCGTGTGTGACATGCATCCCGCTGGTGCACAGGACCGTGTGTGACATACATCCCGCTGGTGCACAGGACTGTGTGTGACATGCATCCCGCTGGTGCACAGGACCGTGTGTGACATGCATCCCGCTGGTGCACAGGACCGTGTGTGACCCGCTGGTGCACAGGACCGTGTGTGGCATGCATCCCGCTGGTGCACTGGACCATGTGTGAAAAGCATCCCGCTGGTGCACAGGACCATGTGTGACATGCATCCCGCTGGTGCACAGGAACGTGTGTGACATGCATCCCGCTGGTGCACAGGACCATTTGTGACCCGCTGGTGCACAGGACCATGTGTGGCATGCATCCCGCTGGTGCACAGGACCATGTGTGACAAGCATCCTGCTGGTGCACAGGACCATGTGTGACATGCATCCCGCTGGTGCACAGGACCATGTGTGACAAGCATACCGCTGGTCCACAGGACCATGTGCGACATGCGTCCCGCTGGTGCACAGGACCATGTGCGACAAGCATCCCGCTGGTCCACAGGACCGTGTGTGACATGCATCCCGCTGGTGCACAGGACCATGTGTGACATGCATCCCACTGGTGCACAGGACCGTGTGTGACATGCACAGGACCGTGTGTGACATGCATCCCGCTGGTGCACAGGACCGTGTGTGACATGCATTCCGCTGGTGCACAGGACCATGTGTGACCCGCTGGTGCACAGAACCATGTGTGGCATGCATCCCGCTGGTGCACAGGACCGTGTGTGACATGCATCCCGCTGGTGCACAGGACCATGTGTGACAAGCATCCCGCTGGTGCACAGGACCATGTGTGACATGCATCCCGCTGGTGCACAGGACCATGTGTGACATGCATCCCGCTGGTGCACAGGACCGTGTATGACATGCATCCCGCTGGTGCACAGGACCGTGTATGACATGCATCCCGCTGGTGCACAGGACCGTGTGTGACATGCATCCCGCTGGTGCACAGGACCGTGTGTGACATGCATCCCGCTGGTGCACAGGACCATGAGTGACCCGCTGGTGCACAGGACCATGTGTGACCCGCTGGTGCACAGGACCATGTGCGACATGCATCCCGCTGGTACACAGGACCATGTGTGACCCGCTGGTGCACAACACCAAGTGTGACCCGCTGGTGCACAGGACCATGTGTGACATGCATCCCGCTGGTGCACAGGACCGTGTGTGACATGCATCCCGCTGGTGCACAGGACCGTGTGTGACATGCATCCCGCTGGTGCACAGGACTGTGTGTGACATGCATCCCGCTGGTGCACAGGACCGTGTGTGACATGCATCCCGCTGGTGCACAGGACCGTGTGTGACCCGCTGGTGCACAGGACCGTGTGTGGCATGCATCCCGCTGGTGCACTGGACTATGTGTGAAAAGCATCCCGCTGGTGCACAGGACCATGTGTGACATGCATCCGGCTGGTGCACAGGACCATGTGTGACATGCATCCCGCTGGTGCACAGGACCGTGTGTGACATGCATCCCGCTGGTGCACAGGACCGTGTGTGACATGCATCCCGCTGGTGCACAGGACCGTGTGTGACATGCATCCCGCTGGTGCACAGGACCGTGTGTGACATGCATCCCGCTGGTGCACAGGACCGTGTGTGACATGCATCCCGCTGGTGCACAGGACCGTGAGTGACATGCATCCCGCTGGTGCACAGGACCATGTGTGACCCTCTGGTGCACAGAACCATGTGTGGCATGCATCCCGCTGGTGCACAGGACCGTGTGTGACATGCATCCCGCTGGTGCACAGGACCATGTGTGACAAGCATCCCGCTGGTGCACAGGACCATGTGTGACATGCATCCCGCTGGTGCACAGGACCGTGTGTGACATGCATCCCGCTGGTGCACAGGACCATGTGTGACATGCATCCCGCTGGTGCACAGGACCGTGTGTGACATGCATCCCGCTGGTGCACAGGACCATGTGTGACCCGCTGGTGCACAGGACCATGTGTGACATGCATCCCGCTGATGCACAGGACCATGTGTGACCCGCTGGTGCACAGGACCATGTGTGACCCGCTGGTGCACAGGACCATGTGTGACCCGCTGGTGCACAGGACCATATGTGACCCGCTGGTGCACAAGACCATATGTGACCCGCTGGTGCACAGGACCGTTTGTGACATGCATCCCGCTGGTGCACAGGACCGTGTGTGACATGCATCCCGCTGGTGCACAGGACCGTGTGTGACATGCATCCCGCTGGTGCACAGGACCATGTGTGACATGCATCCCGCTGGTGCACAGGACCATGTGTGACCCGCTGGTGCACAGGACCATATGTGACCCGCTGGTGCACAGGACCGTGTGTGACATGCATCCCGCTGGTGCACAGGACCGTGTGTGACATGCATCCCGCTGGTGCACAGGACCATGTGTGACATGCATCCCGCTTGTGCACAGGACCATGTGTGACCCGCTGGTGCACAGGACCATGTGTGGCATGCATCCCGCTGGTGCACAGGACCATTTGTGACCCGCTGGTGCACAGGACCATGTGTGGCATGCATCCCGCTGGTGCACAGGACCATGTGTGACAAGCATCCTGCTGGTGCACAGGACCATGTGTGACATGCATCCCGCTGGTGCACAGGACCATGTGTGACAAGCATACCGCTGGTCCACAGGACCATGTGTGACATGCATCCCGCTGGTGCACAGGACCGTGTGTGACATGCATCCCGCTGGTGCACAGGACCGTGTGTGACATGCATCCCGCTGGTGCACAGGACCGTGTGTGACATGCATCCCGCTGGTGCACAGGACCGTGTGTGACATGCATCCCGCTGGTGCACAGGACCGTGTGTGACATGCATCCCGCTGGTGCACAGGACCGTGTGTGACATGCATCCCGCTGGTGCACAGGACCATGTGTGACCCTCTGGTGCACAGAACCATGTGTGGCATGCATCCCGCTGGTGCACAGGACCGTGTGTGACATGCATCCCGCTGGTGCACAGGACCATGTGTGACAAGCATCCCGCTGGTGCACAGGACCATGTGTGACATGCATCCCGCTGGTGCACAGGACCATGTGTGACATGCATCCCGCTGGTGCACAGGACCGTGTGTGACATGCATCCCGCTGGTGCACAGGACCATGTGTGACATGCATCCCGCTGGTGCACAGGACCGTGTGTGACATGCATCCCGCTGGTGCACAGGACCATGTGTGACCCGCTGGTGCACAGGACCATGTGTGACCCGCTGGTGCAGAGGACCATGTGTGACCCGCTGGTGCACAGGACCATGTGTGACCCGCTGGTGCACAGGACCATATGTGACCCGCTGGTGCACAGGACCGTGTGTGACATGCATCCCGCTGGTGCACAGGACCGTGTGTGACATGCATCCCGCTGGTGCACAGGACCGTGTGTGACATGCATCCCGCTGGTGCACAGGACCATGTGTGACATGCATCCCGCTGGTGCACAGGACCATGTGTGACCCGCTGGTGCACAGGACCATATGTGACCCGCTGGTGCACAGGACCGTGTGTGACATGCATCCCGCTGGTGCACAGGACCGTGTGTGACATGCATCCCGCTGGTGCACAGGACCATGTGTGACATGCATCCCGCTTGTGCACAGGACCATGTGTGACCCGCTGGTGCACAGGACCATGTGTGGCATGCATCCCGCTGGTGCACAGGACCATTTGTGACCCGCTGGTGCACAGGACCATGTGTGGCATGCATCCCGCTGGTGCACAGGACCATGTGTGACAAGCATCCTGCTGGTGCACAGGACCATGTGTGACATGCATCCCGCTGGTGCACAGGACCATGTGTGACAAGCATACCGCTGGTCCACAGGACCATGTGCGACATGCGTCCCGCTGGTGCACAGGACCATGTGCGACAAGCATCCCGCTGGTCCACAGGACCGTGTGTGACATGCATCCCGCTGGTGCACAGGACCATGTGTGACAAGCATACCGCTGGTCCACAGGACCATGTGCGACATGCGTCCCGCTGGTGCACAGGACCATGTGCGACAAGCATCCCGCTGGTCCACAGGACCGTGTGTGACATGCATCCCGCTGGTGCACAGGACCATGTGTGACATGCATCCCGCTGGTGCACAGGACCGTGTGTGACATGCACAGGACCGTGTGTGACATGCATCCCGCTGGTGCACAGGACCGTGTGTGACATGCATCCCGCTGGTGCACAGGACCATGTGTGACCCGCTGGTGCACAGAACCATGTGTGGCATGCATCCCGCTGGTGCACAGGACCGTGTGTGACATGCATCCCGCTGGTGCACAGGACCATGTGTGACAAGCATCCCGCTGGTGCACAGGACCATGTGTGACATGCATCCCGCTGGTGCACAGGACCATGTGTGACATGCATCCCGCTGGTGCACAGGACCGTGTATGACATGCATCCCGCTGGTGCACAGGACCGTGTGTGACATGCATCCCGCTGGTGCACAGGACCGTGTGTGACATGCATCCCGCTGGTGCACAGGACCATGTCTGACATGCATCCCGCTGGTGCACAGGACCGTGTGTGACATGCATCCCGCTGGTGCACAGGACCGTGTGTGACATGCATCCCGCTGGTAAACAGGACCGTGTGTGACCCGCTGGTGCACAGGACCGTGTGTGGCATGCATCCCGCTGGTGCACAGGACCATGTGTGACAAGCATCCCGCTGGTGCACAGGACCATGTGTGACATGCATCCCGCTGGTGCAGAGGACCATGTGTGACCCGCTGGTGCACAGGACCATGTGTGACCCGCTGGTGCACAGGACCATCTGTGACCCGCTGGTGCACAGGACCATGTGCGACATGCATCCCGCTGGTGCACAGGACCATGAGTGACCCGCTGGTGCACAGGACCATGTGTGACCCGCTGGTGCACAGGACCAAGTGCGACATGCATCCCGCTGGTACACAGGACCATGTGTGACCCGCTGGTGCACAACACAAAGTGTGACCCGCTGGTGCACAGGACCGTATGTGACATGCATCTCGCTGGTGCACAGGACCGTGTGTGACATGCATCCCGCTGGTGCACAGGACTGTGTGTGACATGCATCCCGCTGGTGCACAGGACCGTGTGTGACATGCATCCCGCTGGTGCACAGGACCGTGTGTGACCCGCTGGTGCACAGGACCGTGTGTGGCATGCATCCCGCTGGTGCACAGGACCATGTGTGACATGCATCCCACTGGTGCACAGGACCGTGTGTGACATGCACAGGACCGTGTGTGACATGCATCCCGCTGGTGCACAGGACCGTGTGTGACATGCATCCCGCTGGTGCACAGGACCATGTGTGACCCGCTGGTGCACAGAACCATGTGTGGCATGCATCCCGCTGGTGCACAGGACCGTGTGTGACATGCATCCCGCTGGTGCACAGGACCATGTGTGACAAGCATCCCGCTGGTGCACAGGACCATGTGTGACATGCATCCCGCTGGTGCACAGGACCATGTGTGACATGCATCCCGCTGGTGCACAGGACCGTGTATGACATGCATCCCGCTGGTGCACAGGACCGTGTGTGACATGCATCCCGCTGGTGCACAGGACCGTGTGTGACATGCATCCCGCTGGTGCACAGGACCATGAGTGACCCGCTGGTGCACAGGACCATGTGTGACCCGCTGGTGCACAGGACCATGTGCGACATGCATCCCGCTGGTACACAGGACCATGTGTGACCCGCTGGTGCACAACACCAAGTGTGACCCGCTGGTGCACAGGACCATGTGTGACATGCATCCCGCTGGTGCACAGGACCGTGTGTGACATGCATCCCGCTGGTGCACAGGACCGTGTGTGACATGCATCCCGCTGGTGCACAGGACTGTGTGTGACATGCATCCCGCTGGTGCACAGGACCGTGTGTGACATGCATCCTGCTGGTGCACAGGACCGTGTGTGACCCGCTGGTGCACAGGACCGTGTGTGGCATGCATCCCGCTGGTGCACTGGACTATGTGTGAAAAGCATCCCGCTGGTGCACAGGACCATGTGTGACATGCATCCCGCTGGTGCACAGGACCATGTGTGACATGCATCCCGCTGGTGCACAGGACCGTGTGTGACATGCATCCCGCTGGTGCACAGGACCGTGTGTGACATGCATCCCGCTGGTGCACAGGACCGTGTGTGACATGCATCCCGCTGGTGCACAGGACCGTGTGTGACATGCATCCCGCTGGTGCACAGGACCATGTGTGACCCGCTGGTGCACAGGACCATATGTGACCCGCTGGTGCACAGGACCGTGTGTGGCATGCATCCCGCTGGTGCACAGGACCGTGTGTGACATGCATCCCGCTGGTGCACAGGACCATGTGTGACAAGCATCCCGCTGGTGCACAGGACCATGTGTGACATGCATCCCGCTGGTGCACAGGACCGTGTGTGACATGCATCCCGCTGGTGCACAGGACCATGTGTGACATGCATCCCGCTGGTGCACAGGACCGTGTGTGACATGCATCCCGCTGGTGCACAGGACCATGTGTGACATGCATCCCGCTGGTGCACAGGACCGTGTGTGACATGCATCCCGCTGGTGCACAGGACCATGTGTGACCCGCTGGTGCACAGGACCATGTGTGACATGCATCCCGCTGATGCACAGGACCATGTGTGACCCGCTGGTGCACAGGACCATGTGTGACCCGCTGGTGCACAGGACCATGTGTGACCCGCTGGTGCACAGGACCATATGTGACCCGCTGGTGCACAAGACCATATGTGACCCGCTGGTGCACAGGACCGTGTGTGACATGCATCCCGCTGGTGCACAGGACCGTGTGTGACATGCATCCCGCTGGTGCACAGGACCGTGTGTGACATGCATCCCGCTGGTGCACAGGACCATGTGTGACATGCATCCCGCTGGTGCACAGGACCATGTGTGACCCGCTGGTGCACAGGACCATATGTGACCCGCTGGTGCACAGGACCGTGTGTGACATGCATCCCGCTGGTGCACAGGACCGTGTGTGACATGCATCCCGCTGGTGCACAGGACCATGTGTGACATGCATCCCGCTTGTGCACAGGACCATGTGTGACCCGCAGGTGCACAGGACCATGTGTGGCATGCATCCCGCTGGTGCACAGGACCATTTGTGACCCGCTGGTGCACAGGACCATGTGTGGCATGCATCCCGCTGGTGCACAGGACCATGTGTGACAAGCATCCTGCTGGTGCACAGGACCATGTGTGACATGCATCCCGCTGGTGCACAGGACCATGTGTGACAAGCATACCGCTGGTCCACAGGACCATGTGCGACATGCGTCCCGCTGGTTCACAGGACCATGTGCGACAAGCATCCCGCTGGTCCACAGGACCGTGTGTGACATGCATCCCGCTGGTGCACAGGACCATGTGTGACATGCATCCCGCTGGTGCACAGGACCGTGTGTGACATGCACAGGACCGTGTGTGACATGCATCCCGCTGGTGCACAGGGCCGTGTGTGACATGCATCCCGCTGGTGCACAGGACCTTGTGTGACCCGCTGGTGCACAGAACCATGTGTGGCATGCATCCCGCTGGTGCACAGGACCGTGTGTGACATGCATCCCGCTGGTGCACAGGACCATGTGTGACAAGCATCCCGCTGGTGCACAGGACCATGTGTGACATGCATCCCGCTGGTGCACAGGACCATGTGTGACATGCATCCCGCTGGTGCACAGGACGGTGTATGACATGCATCCCGCTGGTGCACAGGACCGTGTGTGACATGCATCCCGCTGGTGCACAGGACCGTGTGTGACATGCATCCCGCTGGTGCACAGGACCATGTGTGACATGCATCCCGCTGGTGCACAGGACCGTGTGTGACATGCATCCCGCTGGTGCACAGGACCGTGTGTGACATGCATCCCGCTGGTGCACAGGACCGTGTGTGACCCGCTGGTGCACAGGACCGTGTGTGGCATGCATCCCGCTGGTGCACAGGACCATGTGTGACAAGCATCCCGCTGGTGCACAGGACCATGTGTGACATGCATCCCGCTGGTGCACAGGACCATGTGTGACCCGCTGGTGCACAGGACCATGTGTGACCCGCTGGTGCACAGGACCATCTGTGACCCGCTGGTGCACAGGACCATGTGCGACATGCATCCCGCTGGTGCACAGGACCATGAGTGACCCGCTGGTGCACAGGACCATGTGTGACCCGCTGGTGCACAGGACCATGTGCGACATGCATCCCGCTGGTACACAGGACCATGTGTGACCCGCTGGTGCACAACACCAAGTGTGACCCGCTGGTGCACAGGACCATGTGTGACATGCATCCCGCTGGTGCACAGGACCGTGTGTGACATGCATCCCGCTGGTGCACAGGACCGTGTGTGACATGCATCCCGCTGGTGCACAGGACTGTGTGTGACATGCATCCCGCTGGTGCACAGGACCGCGTGTGACATGCATCCCGCTGGTGCACAGGACCGTGTGTGACCCGCTGGTGCACAGGACCGTGTGTGGCATGCATCCCGCTGGTGCACTGGACCATGTGTGAAAAGCATCCCGCTGGTGCACAGGACCATGTGTGACATGCATCCCGCTGGTGCACAGGACCGTGTGTGACATGCATCCCGCTGGTGCACAGGACCGTGTGTGACATGCATCCCGCTGGTGCACAGGACCGTGTGTGACATGCATCCCGCTGGTGCACAGGACCGTGTGTGACCCGCTGGTGCACAGGACCGTGTGTGGCATGCATCCCGCTGGTGCACAGGACCATGTGTGACCCTCTGGTGCACAGAACCGTGTGTGGCATGCATCCCGCTGGTGCACAGGACCGTGTGTGACATGCATCCCGCTGGTGCACAGGACCGTGTGTGACATGCATCCCGCTGGTGCACAGGACCATGTGTGACCCTCTGGTGCACAGAACCATGTGTGGCATGCATCCCGCTGGTGCACAGGACCGTGTGTGACATGCATCCCGCTGGTGCACAGGACCATGTGTGACAAGCATCCCGCTGGTGCACAGGACCATGTGTGACATGCATCCCGCTGGTGCACAGGACCATGTGTGACATGCATCCTGCTGGTGCACAGGACCGTGTGTGACATGCATCCCGCTGGTGCACAGGACCATGTGTGACCCGCTGGTGCACAACACCAAGTGTGACCCGCTGGTGCACAGGACCGTGTGTGACATGCATCCCGCTGGTGCACAGGACCATGTGTGACCCTCTGGTGCACTGAACCATGTGTGGCATGCATCCCGCTGGTGCACAGGACCGTGTGTGACATGCATCCCGCTGGTGCACAGGACCATGTGTGACAAGCATCCCGCTGGTGCACAGGACCATGTGTGACATGCATCCCGCTGGTGCACAGGACCATGTGTGACATGCATCCTGCTGGTGCACAGGACCGTGTGTGACATGCATCCCGCTGGTGCACAGGACCATGTGTGACATGCATCCCGCTGGTGCAATGGACCGTGTGTGACATGCATCCCGCTGGTGCACAGGACCATGTGTGACCCGCTGGTGCACAGGACCATGTGTGACATGCATCCCGCTGGTGCACAGGACCATGTGTGACCCGCTGGTGCACAGGACCATGTGTGACCCGCTGGTGCACAGGACCATGTGTGACCCGCTGGTGCACAGGACCATATGTGACCCGCTGGTGCACAGGACCGTGTGTGACATGCATCCCGCTGGTGCACAGGACCGTGTGTGACATGCATCCCGCTGGTGCACAGGACCGTGTGTGACATGCATCCCGCTGGTGCACAGGACCATGTGTGACATGCATCCCGCTGGTGCACAGGACCATGTGTGACCCGCTGGTGCACAGGACCATATGTGACCCGCTGGTGCACAGGACCGTGTGTGACATGCATCCCGCTGGTGCACAGGACCGTGTGTGACATGCATCCCGCTGGTGCACAGGACCATGTGTGACATGCATCCCGCTGGTGCACAGGACCATGTGTGACCCGCTGGTGCACAGGACCATGTGTGACATGCATCCCGCTGGTGCACAGGACCGTGTGTGACATGCATCCCGCTGGTGCACAGGACCGTGTGTGACATGCATCCCGCTGGTGCACAGGACCGTGTGTGACCCGCTGGTGCACAGGACCGTGTGTGGCATGCATCCCGCTGGTGCACAGGACCATGTGTGACAAGCATCCCGCTGGTGCACAGGACCATGTGTGACATGCATCCCGCTGGTGCACAGGACCATGTGTGACCCGCTGGTGCACAGGACCATGTGTGACCCGCTGGTGCACAGGACCATCTGTGACCCGCTGGTGCACAGGACCATGTGCGACATGCATCCCGCTGGTGCAGAGGACCATGAGTGACCCGCTGGTGCACAGGACCATGTGTGACCCGCTGGTGCACAGGACCATGTGCGACATGCATCCCGCTGGTACACAGGACCATGTGTGACCCGCTGGTGCACAACACCAAGTGTGACCCGCTGGTGCACAGGACCATGTGTGACATGCATCCCGCTGGTGCACAGGACCGTGTGTGACATGCATCCCGCTGGTGCACAGGACCGTGTGTGACATGCATCCCGCTGGTGCACAGGACCGTGTGTGACATGCATCCCGCTGGTGCACAGGACCATGTGTGACCCTCTGGTGCACAGAACCATGTGTGGCATGCATCCCGCTGGTGCACAGGACCGTGTGTGACATGCATCCCGCTGGTGCACAGGACCATGTGTGACAAGCATCCCGCTGGTGCACAGGACCATGTGTGACATGCATCCCGCTGGTGCACAGGACCATGTGTGACATGCATCCCGCTGGTGCACAGGACCGTGTGTGACATGCATCCCGCTGGTGCACAGGACCATGTGTGACAATCATCCCGCTGGTGCACAGGACCGTGTGTGACATGCATCCCGCTGGTGCACAGGACCATGTGTGACCCGCTGGTGCACAGGACCATGTGTGACCCGCTGGTGCACAGGACCATGTGTGACCCGCTGGTGCACAGGACCATGTGTGACCCGCTGGTGCACAGGACCATATGTGACCCGCTGGTGCACAGGACCGTGTGTGACATGCATCCTGCTGGTGCACAGGACCGTGTGTGACATGCATCCCGCTGGTGCACAGGACCGTGTGTGACATGCATCCCGCTGGTGCACAGGACCATGTGTGACATGAATCCCGCTGGTGCACAGGACCATGTGTGACCCGCTGGTGCACAGGACCATATGTGACCCGCTGGTGCACAGGACCGTGTGTGACATGCATCCCGCTTGTGCACAGGACCATGTGTGACCCGCTGGTGCACAGGACCATGTGTGGCATGCATCCCGCAGGTGCACAGGACCATTTGTGACCCGCTGGTGCACAGGACCATGTGTGGCATGCATCCCGCTGGTGCACAGGACCATGTGTGACAAGCATCCTGCTGGTGCACAGGACCATGTGTGACATGCATCCCGCTGGTGCACAGGACCATGTGTGACATGCATCCCCCTGGTGCACAGGACCATGTGTGACAAGCATACCGCTGGTCCACAGGACCATGTGCGACATGCGTCCCGCTGGTGCACAGGACCATGTGCGACAAGCATCCCGCTGGTCCACAGGACCGTGTGTGACATGCATCCCCCTGGTGCACAGGACCATGTGTGACAAGCATACCGCTGGTCCACAGGACCATGTGCGACATGCGTCCCGCTGGTGCACAGGACCATGTGCGACAAGCATCCCGCTGGTCCACAGGACCGTGTGTGACATGCATCCCGCTGGTGCACAGGACCATGTGTGACATGCATCCCGCTGGTGCACAGGACCGTGTGTGACATGCACAGGACCGTGTGTGACATGCATCCCGCTGGTGCACAGGACCGTGTGAGACATGCATCCCGCTGGTGCACAGGACCATGTGTGACCCGCTGGTGCACAGAACCATGTGTGGCATGCATCCCGCTGGTGCACAGGACCGTGTGTGACATGCATCCCGCTGGTGCACAGGACCGTGTGTGACCCGCTGGTGCACAGGACCGTGTGTGGCATGCATCCCGCTGGTGCACAGGACCATGTGTGACAAGCATCCCGCTGGTGCACAGGACCATGTGTGACATGCATCCCGCTGGTGCAGAGGACCATGTGTGACCCGCTGGTGCACAGGACCATGTGTGACCCGCTGGTGCACAGGACCATCTGTGACCCGCTGGTGCACAGGACCATGTGCGACATGCATCCCGCTGGTGCACAGGACCATGAGTGACCCGCTGGTGCACAGGACCATGTGTGACCCGCTGGTGCACAGGACCATGTGCGACATGCATCCCGCTGGTACACAGGACCATGTGTGACCCGCTGGTGCACAACACCAAGTGTGACCCGCTGGTGCACAGGACCATGTGTGACATGCATCCCGCTGGTGCACAGGACCGTGTGTGACATGCATCCCGCTGGTGCACAGGACCGTGTGTGACATGCATCCCGCTGGTGCACAGGACTGTGTGTGACATGCATCCCGCTGGTGCACAGGACCGTGTATGACATGCATCCCGCTGGTGCACAGGACCGTGTGTGTTATGCATCCCGCTGGTGCACTGGACCATGTGTGAAAAGCATCCCGCTGGTGCACAGGACCATGTGTGACATGCATCCCGCTGGTGCACAGGACCGTGTGTGACATGCATCCCGCTGGTGCACAGGACCGTGTGTGACATGCATCCCGCTGGTGCACAGGACCGTGTGTGACATGCATCCCGCTGGTGCACAGGACCGTGTGTGACATGCATCCCGCTGGTGCACAGGACCGTGTGTGACATGCATCCCGCTGGTGCACAGGACCGTGTGTGACATGCATCCCGCTGGTGCACAGGACCGTGTGACATGCATCCCGCTGGTGCACAGGACCGTGTGTGACATGCATCCCGCTGGTGCACAGGACCATGTGTGACCCTCTGGTGCACAGAACCATGTGTGGCATGCATCCCGCTGGTGCACAGGACCGTGTGTGACATGCATCCCGCTGGTGCACAGGACCATGTGTGACAAGCATCCCGCTGGTGCACAGGACCATGTGTGACATGCATCCCGCTGGTGCACAGGACCATGTGTGACATGCATCCTGCTGGTGCACAGGACCGTGTGTGACATGCATCCCGCTGTTGCACAGGACCATGTGTGACATGCATCCCGCTGGTGCACAGGACCGTGTGTGACATGCATCCCGCTGGTGCACAGGACCATGTGTGACCCGCTGGTGCACAGGACCATGTGTGACATGCATCCCGCTGGTGCACAGGACCATGTGTGACCCGCTGGTGAACAGGACCATGTGTGACCCGCTGGTGCACAGGACCATGTGTGACCCGCTGGTGCACAGGACCATATGTGACCCGCTGGTGCACAGGACCGTGTGTGACATGCATCCCGCTGGTGCACAGGACCGTGTGTGACATGCATCCCGCTGGTGCACAGGACCGTGTGTGACATGCATCCCGCTGGTGCACAGGACCGTGTATGACATGCATCCCGCTGGTGCACAGGACCGTGTATGACATGCATCCCGCTGGTGCACAGGACCGTGTATGACATGCATCCCGCTGGTGCACAGGACCGTGTGTGACATGCATCCCGCTGGTGCACAGGACCGTGTGTGACATGCATCCCGCTGGTGCACAGGACCATGTGTGACATGCATCCCGCTGGTACACAGGACCATGTGTGACCCGCTGGTGCACAGGACCATGTGTGACCCGCTGGTGCACAGGACCATGTGTAATCCGCTGGTGCACAGGACCATGTGCGACATGCATCCCGCTGGTGCACAGGACCATGTGTGACCCGCTGGTGCACAGGACCATGTGCGACATGCATCCCGCTGGTGCACAGGACCATGTGTGACATGCATCCCGCTGGTACACAGGACCATGTGTAACCCGCTGGTGCACAGGACCATGTGCGACATGCATCCCGCTGGTCCACAGGACCGCGTGTGACATGCATCCCGCTGGTGCACAAGACTATGTGTGACCCGCTGGTGCACAGGACCATGTGTGACATGCATCCCGCTGGTGCACAGGACCATGTGTGACCCGCTGGTGCACAGGACCATATGTGACCCGCTGGTGCACAGGGCCGTGTGTGACATGCATCCCGCTGGTGCACAGGACCGTGTGTGACATGCATCCCGCTGGTGCACAGGACCGTGTGTGACATGCATCCCGCTGGTGCACAGGACCGTGTGTGACATGCATCCCGCTGGTGCACAGGACCGTGTGTGACATGCATCCCGCTGGTGCACAGGACCGTGTGTGACATGCATCCCGCTGGTGCACAGGACCGTGTGTGACATGCATCCCGCTGGTGCACAGGACCATGTGTGACCCTCTGGTGCACAGAACCATGTGTGGTATGCATCCCGCTGGTGCACAGGACCGTGTGTGACATGCATCCCGCTGGTGCACAGGACCATGTGTGACAAGCATCCCGCTGGTGCACAGGACCATGTGTGACATGCATCCCGCTGGTGCACAGGACCATGTGTGACATGCATCCCGCTGGTGCACAGGACCGTGTGTGACATGCATCCCGCTGGTGCACAGGACCATGTGTGACATGCATCCCGCTGGTGCACAGGACCGTGTGTGACATGCATCCCGCTGGTGCACAGGACCATGTGTGACCCGCTGGTGCACAGGACCATGTGTGACCCGCTGGTGCACAGGACCATGTGTGACCCGCTGGTGCACAGGACCATATGTGACCCGCTGGTGCACAGGACCGTGTGTGACATGCATCCCGCTGGTGCACAGGACCGTGTGTGACATGCATCCCGCTGGTGCACAGGACCGTGTGTGACATGCATCCCGCTGGTGCACAGGACCATGTGTGACATGCATCCCGCTGGTGCACAGGACCATGTGTGACCCGCTGGTGCACAGGACCATATGTGACCCGCTGGTGCACAGGACCGTGTGTGACATGCATCCCGCTGGTGCACAGGACCGTGTGTGACATGCATCCCGCTGGTGCACAGGACCATGTGTGACATGCATCCCGCTTGTGCACAGGAGCATGTGTGACCCGCTGGTGCACAGGACCATGTGTGGCATGCATCCCGCTGGTGCACAGGACCATTTGTGACCCGCTGGTGCACAGGACCATGTGTGGCATGCATCCCGCTGGTGCACAGGACCATGTGTGACAAGCATCACGCTGGTGCACAGGACCATGTGTGACATGCATCCCGCTGGTGCACAGGACCATGTGTGACAAGCATACCGCTGGTCCACAGGACCATGTGCGACATGCGTCCCGCTGGTGCACAGGACCATGTGCGACAAGCATCCCGCTGGTCCACAGGACCGTGTGTGACATGCATCCCGCTGGTGCACAGGACCATGTGTGACAAGCATACCGCTGGTCCACAGGACCATGTGCGACATGCGTCCCGCTGGTGCACAGGACCATGTGCGACAAGCATCCCGCTGGTCCACAGGACCGTGTGTGACATGCATCCCGCTGGTGCACAGGACCATGTGTGACATGCATCCCGCTGGTGCACAGGACCGTGTGTGACATGCATCCCGCTGGTGCACAGGACCGTGTGTGACATGCATCCCGCTGGTGCACAGGACCGTGTGTGACATGCATCCCGCTGGTGCACAGGACCATGTGTGACATGCATCCCGCTGGTGCACAGGACCATGTGTGACCCGCTGGTGCACAGGACCGTGTGTGACATGCATCCCGCTGGTGCACAGGACCGTGTGTGACATGCATCCCGCTGGTGCACAGGACCATGTGTGACATGCATCCCGCTTGTGCACAGGAGCATGTGTGACCCGCTGGTGCACAGGACCATGTGTGGCATGCATCCCGCTGGTGCACAGGACCATTTGTGACCCGCTGGTGCACAGGACCATGTGTGGCATGCATCCCGCTGGTGCACAGGACCATGTGTGACAAGCATCACGCTGGTGCACAGGACCATGTGTGACATGCATCCCGCTGGTGCACAGGACCATGTGTGACAAGCATACCGCTGGTCCACAGGACCATGTGCGACATGCGTCCCGCTGGTGCACAGGACCATGTGCGACAAGCATCCCGCTGGTCCACAGGACCGTGTGTGACATGCATCCCGCTGGTGCACAGGACCATGTGTGACAAGCATACCGCTGGTCCACAGGACCATGTGCGACATGCGTCCCGCTGGTGCACAGGACCATGTGCGACAAGCATCCCGCTGGTCCACAGGACCGTGTGTGACATGCATCCCGCTGGTGCACAGGACCATGTGTGACATGCATCCCGCTGGTGCACAGGACCGTGTGTGACATGCATCCCGCTGGTGCACAGGACCGTGTGTGACATGCATCCCGCTGGTGCACAGGACCGTGTGTGACATGCATCCCGCTGGTGCACAGGACCATGTGTGACATGCATCCCGCTGGTGCACAGGACCATGTGTGACCCGCTGGTGCACAGGACCATATGTGACCCGCTGGTGCACAGGACCGTGTGTGACATGCATCCCGCTGGTGCACAGGACCGTGTGTGACATGCATCCCGCTGGTGCACAGGACCATGTGTGACATGCATCCCGCTTGTGCACAGGAGCATGTGTGACCCGCTGGTGCACAGGACCATGTGTGGCATGCATCCCGCTGGTGCACAGGACCATTTGTGACCCGCTGGTGCACAGGACCATGTGTGGCATGCATCCCGCTGGTGCACAGGACCATGTGTGACAAGCATCACGCTGGTGCACAGGACCATGTGTGACATGCATCCCGCTGGTGCACAGGACCATGTGTGACAAGCATACCGCTGGTCCACAGGACCATGTGCGACATGCGTCCCGCTGGTGCACAGGACCATGTGCGACAAGCATCCCGCTGGTCCACAGGACCGTGTGTGACATGCATCCCGCTGGTGCACAGGACCATGTGTGACAAGCATACCGCTGGTCCACAGGACCATGTGCGACATGCGTCCCGCTGGTGCACAGGACCATGTGCGACAAGCATCCCGCTGGTCCACAGGACCGTGTGTGACATGCATCCCGCTGGTGCACAGGACCATGTGTGACATGCATCCCGCTGGTGCACAGGACCGTGTGTGACATGCACAGGACCGTGTGTGACATGCATCCCGCTGGTGCACAGGACCGTGTGTGACATGCATCCCGCTGGTGCACAGGACCATGTGTGACCCGCTGGTGCACAGAACCATGTGTGGCATGCATCCCGCTGGTGCACAGGACCGTGTGTGACATGCATCCCGCTGGTGCACAGGACCATGTGTGACAAGCATCCCGCTGGTGCACAGGACCATGTGTGACATGCATCCCGCTGGTGCACAGGACCATGTGTGACATGCATCCCGCTGGTGCACAGGACCGTGTATGACATGCATCCCGCTGGTGCACAGGACCGTGTGTGACATGCATCCCGCTGGTGCACAGGACCGTGTGTGACATGCATCCCGCTGGTGCACAGGACCATGTGTGACATGCATCCCGCTGGTGCACAGGACCGTGTATGACATGCATCCCGCTGGTGCACAGGACCGTGTGTGACATGCATCCCGCTGGTGCACAGGACCATGTGTGACATGCATCCCGCTGGTGCAATGGACCGTGTGTGACATGCATCCCGCTGGTGCACAGGACCATGTGTGACCCGCTGGTGCACAGGACCATGTGTGACATGCATCCCGCTGGTGCACAGGACCATGTGTGACCCGCTGGTGCACAGGACCATGTGTGACCCGCTGGTGCACAGGACCATGTGTGACCCGCTGGTGCACAGGACCATATGTGACCCGCTGGTGCACAGGACCGTGTGTGACATGCATCCCGCTGGTGCACAGGACCGTGTGTGACATGCATCCCGCTGGTGCACAGGACCGTGTGTGACATGCATCCCGCTGGTGCACAGGACCATGTGTGACATGCATCCCGCTGGTGCACAGGACCATGTGTGACCCGCTGGTGCACAGGACCATATGTGACCCGCTGGTGCACAGGACCGTGTGTGACATGCATCCCGCTGGTGCACAGGACCGTGTGTGACATGCATCCCGCTGGTGCACAGGACCATGTGTGACATGCATCCCGCTGGTGCACAGGACCATGTGTGACCCGCTGGTGCACAGGACCATGTGTGACATGCATCCCGCTGGTGCACAGGACCGTGTGTGACATGCATCCCGCTGGTGCACAGGACCGTGTGTGACATGCATCCCGCTGGTGCACAGGACCGTGTGTGACCCGCTGGTGCACAGGACCGTGTGTGGCATGCATCCCGCTGGTGCACAGGACCATGTGTGACAAGCATCCCGCTGGTGCACAGGACCATGTGTGACATGCATCCCGCTGGTGCACAGGACCATGTGTGACCCGCTGGTGCACAGGACCATGTGTGACCCGCTGGTGCACAGGACCATCTGTGACCCGCTGGTGCACAGGACCATGTGCGACATGCATCCCGCTGGTGCAGAGGACCATGAGTGACCCGCTGGTGCACAGGACCATGTGTGACCCGCTGGTGCACAGGACCATGTGCGACATGCATCCCGCTGGTACACAGGACCATGTGTGACCCGCTGGTGCACAACACCAAGTGTGACCCGCTGGTGCACAGGACCATGTGTGACATGCATCCCGCTGGTGCACAGGACCGTGTGTGACATGCATCCCGCTGGTGCACAGGACCGTGTGTGACATGCATCCCGCTGGTGCACAGGACCGTGTGTGACATGCATCCCGCTGGTGCACAGGACCATGTGTGACCCTCTGGTGCACAGAACCATGTGTGGCATGCATCCCGCTGGTGCACAGGACCGTGTGTGACATGCATCCCGCTGGTGCACAGGACCATGTGTGACAAGCATCCCGCTGGTGCACAGGACCATGTGTGACATGCATCCCGCTGGTGCACAGGACCATGTGTGACATGCATCCCGCTGGTGCACAGGACCGTGTGTGACATGCATCCCGCTGGTGCACAGGACCATGTGTGACAATCATCCCGCTGGTGCACAGGACCGTGTGTGACATGCATCCCGCTGGTGCACAGGACCATGTGTGACCCGCTGGTGCACAGGACCATGTGTGACCCGCTGGTGCACAGGACCATGTGTGACCCGCTGGTGCACAGGACCATGTGTGACCCGCTGGTGCACAGGACCATATGTGACCCGCTGGTGCACAGGACCGTGTGTGACATGCATCCTGCTGGTGCACAGGACCGTGTGTGACATGCATCCCGCTGGTGCACAGGACCGTGTGTGACATGCATCCCGCTGGTGCACAGGACCATGTGTGACATGAATCCCGCTGGTGCACAGGACCATGTGTGACCCGCTGGTGCACAGGACCATATGTGACCCGCTGGTGCACAGGACCGTGTGTGACATGCATCCCGCTTGTGCACAGGACCATGTGTGACCCGCTGGTGCACAGGACCATGTGTGGCATGCATCCCGCAGGTGCACAGGACCATTTGTGACCCGCTGGTGCACAGGACCATGTGTGGCATGCATCCCGCTGGTGCACAGGACCATGTGTGACAAGCATCCTGCTGGTGCACAGGACCATGTGTGACATGCATCCCGCTGGTGCACAGGACCATGTGTGACATGCATCCCCCTGGTGCACAGGACCATGTGTGACAAGCATACCGCTGGTCCACAGGACCATGTGCGACATGCGTCCCGCTGGTGCACAGGACCATGTGCGACAAGCATCCCGCTGGTCCACAGGACCGTGTGTGACATGCATCCCCCTGGTGCACAGGACCATGTGTGACAAGCATACCGCTGGTCCACAGGACCATGTGCGACATGCGTCCCGCTGGTGCACAGGACCATGTGCGACAAGCATCCCGCTGGTCCACAGGACCGTGTGTGACATGCATCCCGCTGGTGCACAGGACCATGTGTGACATGCATCCCGCTGGTGCACAGGACCGTGTGTGACATGCACAGGACCGTGTGTGACATGCATCCCGCTGGTGCACAGGACCGTGTGAGACATGCATCCCGCTGGTGCACAGGACCATGTGTGACCCGCTGGTGCACAGAACCATGTGTGGCATGCATCCCGCTGGTGCACAGGACCGTGTGTGACATGCATCCCGCTGGTGCACAGGACCGTGTGTGACCCGCTGGTGCACAGGACCGTGTGTGGCATGCATCCCGCTGGTGCACAGGACCATGTGTGACAAGCATCCCGCTGGTGCACAGGACCATGTGTGACATGCATCCCGCTGGTGCAGAGGACCATGTGTGACCCGCTGGTGCACAGGACCATGTGTGACCCGCTGGTGCACAGGACCATCTGTGACCCGCTGGTGCACAGGACCATGTGCGACATGCATCCCGCTGGTGCACAGGACCATGAGTGACCCGCTGGTGCACAGGACCATGTGTGACCCGCTGGTGCACAGGACCATGTGCGACATGCATCCCGCTGGTACACAGGACCATGTGTGACCCGCTGGTGCACAACACCAAGTGTGACCCGCTGGTGCACAGGACCATGTGTGACATGCATCCCGCTGGTGCACAGGACCGTGTGTGACATGCATCCCGCTGGTGCACAGGACCGTGTGTGACATGCATCCCGCTGGTGCACAGGACTGTGTGTGACATGCATCCCGCTGGTGCACAGGACCGTGTATGACATGCATCCCGCTGGTGCACAGGACCGTGTGTGTTATGCATCCCGCTGGTGCACTGGACCATGTGTGAAAAGCATCCCGCTGGTGCACAGGACCATGTGTGACATGCATCCCGCTGGTGCACAGGACCGTGTGTGACATGCATCCCGCTGGTGCACAGGACCGTGTGTGACATGCATCCCGCTGGTGCACAGGACCGTGTGTGACATGCATCCCGCTGGTGCACAGGACCGTGTGTGACATGCATCCCGCTGGTGCACAGGACCGTGTGTGACATGCATCCCGCTGGTGCACAGGACCGTGTGTGACATGCATCCCGCTGGTGCACAGGACCGTGTGACATGCATCCCGCTGGTGCACAGGACCGTGTGTGACATGCATCCCGCTGGTGCACAGGACCATGTGTGACCCTCTGGTGCACAGAACCATGTGTGGCATGCATCCCGCTGGTGCACAGGACCGTGTGTGACATGCATCCCGCTGGTGCACAGGACCATGTGTGACAAGCATCCCGCTGGTGCACAGGACCATGTGTGACATGCATCCCGCTGGTGCACAGGACCATGTGTGACATGCATCCTGCTGGTGCACAGGACCGTGTGTGACATGCATCCCGCTGTTGCACAGGACCATGTGTGACATGCATCCCGCTGGTGCACAGGACCGTGTGTGACATGCATCCCGCTGGTGCACAGGACCATGTGTGACCCGCTGGTGCACAGGACCATGTGTGACATGCATCCCGCTGGTGCACAGGACCATGTGTGACCCGCTGGTGAACAGGACCATGTGTGACCCGCTGGTGCACAGGACCATGTGTGACCCGCTGGTGCACAGGACCATATGTGACCCGCTGGTGCACAGGACCGTGTGTGACATGCATCCCGCTGGTGCACAGGACCGTGTGTGACATGCATCCCGCTGGTGCACAGGACCGTGTGTGACATGCATCCCGCTGGTGCACAGGACCGTGTATGACATGCATCCCGCTGGTGCACAGGACCGTGTATGACATGCATCCCGCTGGTGCACAGGACCGTGTATGACATGCATCCCGCTGGTGCACAGGACCGTGTGTGACATGCATCCCGCTGGTGCACAGGACCGTGTGTGACATGCATCCCGCTGGTGCACAGGACCATGTGTGACATGCATCCCGCTGGTACACAGGACCATGTGTGACCCGCTGGTGCACAGGACCATGTGTGACCCGCTGGTGCACAGGACCATGTGTAATCCGCTGGTGCACAGGACCATGTGCGACATGCATCCCGCTGGTGCACAGGACCATGTGTGACCCGCTGGTGCACAGGACCATGTGCGACATGCATCCCGCTGGTGCACAGGACCATGTGTGACATGCATCCCGCTGGTACACAGGACCATGTGTAACCCGCTGGTGCACAGGACCATGTGCGACATGCATCCCGCTGGTCCACAGGACCGCGTGTGACATGCATCCCGCTGGTGCACAAGACTATGTGTGACCCGCTGGTGCACAGGACCATGTGTGACATGCATCCCGCTGGTGCACAGGACCATGTGTGACCCGCTGGTGCACAGGACCATATGTGACCCGCTGGTGCACAGGGCCGTGTGTGACATGCATCCCGCTGGTGCACAGGACCGTGTGTGACATGCATCCCGCTGGTGCACAGGACCGTGTGTGACATGCATCCCGCTGGTGCACAGGACCGTGTGTGACATGCATCCCGCTGGTGCACAGGACCGTGTGTGACATGCATCCCGCTGGTGCACAGGACCGTGTGTGACATGCATCCCGCTGGTGCACAGGACCCTGTGTGACATGCATCCCGCTGGTGCACAGGACCATGTGTGACCCTCTGGTGCACAGAACCATGTGTGGTATGCATCCCGCTGGTGCACAGGACCGTGTGTGACATGCATCCCGCTGGTGCACAGGACCATGTGTGACAAGCATCCCGCTGGTGCACAGGACCATGTGTGACATGCATCCCGCTGGTGCACAGGACCATGTGTGACATGCATCCCGCTGGTGCACAGGACCGTGTGTGACATGCATCCCGCTGGTGCACAGGACCGTGTGTGACATGCATCCCGCTGGTGCACAGGACCGTGTGTGACATGCATCCCGCTGGTGCACAGGACCATGTGTGACCCGCTGGTGCACAGGACCATGTGTGACCCGCTGGTGCACAGGACCATGTGTGACCCGCTGGTGCACAGGACCATATGTGACCCGCTGGTGCACAGGACCGTGTGTGACATGCATCCCGCTGGTGCACAGGACCGTGTGTGACATGCATCCCGCTGGTGCACAGGACCGTGTGTGACATGCATCCCGCTGGTGCACAGGACCATGTGTGACATGCATCCCGCTGGTGCACAGGACCATGTGTGACCCGCTGGTGCACAGGACCATATGTGACCCGCTGGTGCACAGGACCGTGTGTGACATGCATCCCGCTGGTGCACAGGACCGTGTGTGACATGCATCCCGCTGGTGCACAGGACCATGTGTGACATGCATCCCGCTTGTGCACAGGAGCATGTGTGACCCGCTGGTGCACAGGACCATGTGTGGCATGCATCCCGCTGGTGCACAGGACCATTTGTGACCCGCTGGTGCACAGGACCATGTGTGGCATGCATCCCGCTGGTGCACAGGACCATGTGTGACAAGCATCACGCTGGTGCACAGGACCATGTGTGACATGCATCCCGCTGGTGCACAGGACCATGTGTGACAAGCATACCGCTGGTCCACAGGACCATGTGCGACATGCGTCCCGCTGGTGCACAGGACCATGTGCGACAAGCATCCCGCTGGTCCACAGGACCGTGTGTGACATGCATCCCGCTGGTGCACAGGACCATGTGTGACAAGCATACCGCTGGTCCACAGGACCATGTGCGACATGCGTCCCGCTGGTGCACAGGACCATGTGCGACAAGCATCCCGCTGGTCCACAGGACCGTGTGTGACATGCATCCCGCTGGTGCACAGGACCATGTGTGACATGCATCCCGCTGGTGCACAGGACCGTGTGTGACATGCATCCCGCTGGTGCACAGGACCGTGTGTGACATGCATCCCGCTGGTGCACAGGACCGTGTGTGACATGCATCCCGCTGGTGCACAGGACCATGTGTGACATGCATCCCGCTGGTGCACAGGACCATGTGTGACCCGCTGGTGCACAGGACCGTGTGTGACATGCATCCCGCTGGTGCACAGGACCGTGTGTGACATGCATCCCGCTGGTGCACAGGACCATGTGTGACATGCATCCCGCTTGTGCACAGGAGCATGTGTGACCCGCTGGTGCACAGGACCATGTGTGGCATGCATCCCGCTGGTGCACAGGACCATTTGTGACCCGCTGGTGCACAGGACCATGTGTGGCATGCATCCCGCTGGTGCACAGGACCATGTGTGACAAGCATCACGCTGGTGCACAGGACCATGTGTGACATGCATCCCGCTGGTGCACAGGACCATGTGTGACAAGCATACCGCTGGTCCACAGGACCATGTGCGACATGCGTCCCGCTGGTGCACAGGACCATGTGCGACAAGCATCCCGCTGGTCCACAGGACCGTGTGTGACATGCATCCCGCTGGTGCACAGGACCATGTGTGACAAGCATACCGCTGGTCCACAGGACCATGTGCGACATGCGTCCCGCTGGTGCACAGGACCATGTGCGACAAGCATCCCGCTGGTCCACAGGACCGTGTGTGACATGCATCCCGCTGGTGCACAGGACCATGTGTGACATGCATCCCGCTGGTGCACAGGACCGTGTGTGACATGCATCCCGCTGGTGCACAGGACCGTGTGTGACATGCATCCCGCTGGTGCACAGGACCGTGTGTGACATGCATCCCGCTGGTGCACAGGACCATGTGTGACATGCATCCCGCTGGTGCACAGGACCATGTGTGACCCGCTGGTGCACAGGACCATATGTGACCCGCTGGTGCACAGGACCGTGTGTGACATGCATCCCGCTGGTGCACAGGACCGTGTGTGACATGCATCCCGCTGGTGCACAGGACCATGTGTGACATGCATCCCGCTTGTGCACAGGAGCATGTGTGACCCGCTGGTGCACAGGACCATGTGTGGCATGCATCCCGCTGGTGCACAGGACCATTTGTGACCCGCTGGTGCACAGGACCATGTGTGGCATGCATCCCGCTGGTGCACAGGACCATGTGTGACAAGCATCACGCTGGTGCACAGGACCATGTGTGACATGCATCCCGCTGGTGCACAGGACCATGTGTGACAAGCATACCGCTGGTCCACAGGACCATGTGCGACATGCGTCCCGCTGGTGCACAGGACCATGTGCGACAAGCATCCCGCTGGTCCACAGGACCGTGTGTGACATGCATCCCGCTGGTGCACAGGACCATGTGTGACAAGCATACCGCTGGTCCACAGGACCATGTGCGACATGCGTCCCGCTGGTGCACAGGACCATGTGCGACAAGCATCCCGCTGGTCCACAGGACCGTGTGTGACATGCATCCCGCTGGTGCACAGGACCATGTGTGACATGCATCCCGCTGGTGCACAGGACCGTGTGTGACATGCACAGGACCGTGTGTGACATGCATCCCGCTGGTGCACAGGACCGTGTGTGACATGCATCCCGCTGGTGCACAGGACCATGTGTGACCCGCTGGTGCACAGAACCATGTGTGGCATGCATCCCGCTGGTGCACAGGACCGTGTGTGACATGCATCCCGCTGGTGCACAGGACCATGTGTGACAAGCATCCCGCTGGTGCACAGGACCATGTGTGACATGCATCCCGCTGGTGCACAGGACCATGTGTGACATGCATCCCGCTGGTGCACAGGACCGTGTATGACATGCATCCCGCTGGTGCACAGGACCGTGTGTGACATGCATCCCGCTGGTGCACAGGACCGTGTGTGACATGCATCCCGCTGGTGCACAGGACCATGTGTGACATGCATCCCGCTGGTGCACAGGACCGTGTATGACATGCATCCCGCTGGTGCACAGGACCGTGTGTGACATGCATCCCGCTGGTGCACAGGACCGTGTGTGACATGCATCCCGCTGGTGCACAGGACCATGTGTGACATGCATCCCGCTGGTACACAGGACCATGTGTGACCCGCTGGTGCACAGGACCATGTGTGACCCGCTGGTGCACAGGACCATGTGTAATCCGCTGGTGCACAGGACCATGTGCGACATGCATCCCGCTGGTGCACAGGACCATGTGTGACCCGCTGGTGCACAGGACCATGTGCGACATGCATCCCGCTGGTGCACAGGACCATGTGTGACATGCATCCCGCTGGTACACAGGACCATGTGTAACCCGCTGGTGCACAGGACCATGTGCGACATGCATCCCGCTGGTCCACAGGACCGCGTGTGACATGCATCCCGCTGGTGCACAAGACTATGTGTGACCCGCTGGTGCACAGGACCATGTGTAACATGCATCCCGCTGGTGCACAGGACCATGTGTGACCCGCTGGTGCACAGGACCATATGTGACCCGCTGGTGCACAGGGCCGTGTGTGACATGCATCCCGCTGGTGCACAGGACCGTGTGTGACATGCATCCCGCTGGTGCACAGGACCGTGTGTGACATGCATCCCGCTGGTGCACAGGACCGTGTGTGACATGCATCCCGCTGGTGCACAGGACCGTGTGTGACATGCATCCCGCTGGTGCACAGGACCGTGTGTGACATGCATCCCGCTGGTGCACAGGACCGTGTGTGACATGCATCCCGCTGGTGCACAGGACCATGTGTGACCCTCTGGTGCACAGAACCATGTGTGGCATGCATCCCGCTGGTGCACAGGACCGTGTGTGACATGCATCCCGCTGGTGCACAGGACCATGTGTGACAAGCATCCCGCTGGTGCACAGGACCATGTGTGACATGCATCCCGCTGGTGCACAGGACCATGTGTGACATGCATCCCGCTGGTGCACAGGACCGTGTGTGACATGCATCCCGCTGGTGCACAGGACCATGTGTGACATGCATCCCGCTGGTGCACAGGACCGTGTGTGACATGCATCCCGCTGGTGCACAGGACCATGTGTGACCCGCTGGTGCACAGGACCATGTGTGACCCGCTGGTGCACAGGACCATGTGTGACCCGCTGGTGCACAGGACCATATGTGACCCGCTGGTGCACAGGACCGTGTGTGACATGCATCCCGCTGGTGCACAGGACCGTGTGTGACATGCATCCCGCTGGTGCACAGGACCGTGTGTGACATGCATCCCGCTGGTGCACAGGACCATGTGTGACATGCATCCCGCTGGTGCACAGGACCATGTGTGACCCGCTGGTGCACAGGACCATATGTGACCCGCTGGTGCACAGGACCGTGTGTGACATGCATCCCGCTGGTGCACAGGACCGTGTGTGACATGCATCCCGCTGGTGCACAGGACCATGTGTGACATGCATCCCGCTTGTGCACAGGAGCATGTGTGACCCGCTGGTGCACAGGACCATGTGTGGCATGCATCCCGCTGGTGCACAGGACCATTTGTGACCCGCTGGTGCACAGGACCATGTGTGGCATGCATCCCGCTGGTGCACAGGACCATGTGTGACAAGCATCACGCTGGTGCACAGGACCATGTGTGACATGCATCCCGCTGGTGCACAGGACCATGTGTGACAAGCATACCGCTGGTCCACAGGACCATGTGCGACATGCGTCCCGCTGGTGCACAGGACCATGTGCGACAAGCATCCCGCTGGTCCACAGGACCGTGTGTGACATGCATCCCGCTGGTGCACAGGACCATGTGTGACAAGCATACCGCTGGTCCACAGGACCATGTGCGACATGCGTCCCGCTGGTGCACAGGACCATGTGCGACAAGCATCCCGCTGGTCCACAGGACCGTGTGTGACATGCATCACGCTGGTGCACAGGACCATGTGTGACATGCATCCCGCTGGTGCACAGGACCGTGTGTGACATGCACAGGACCGTGTGTGACATGCATCCCGCTGGTGCACAGGACCGTGTGAGACATGCATCCCGCTGGTGCACAGGACCATGTGTGACCCGCTGGTGCACAGAACCATGTGTGGCATGCATCCCGCTGGTGCACAGGACCGTGTGTGACATGCATCCCGCTGGTGCACAGGACCGTGTGTGACCCGCTGGTGCACAGGACCGTGTGTGGCATGCATCCCGCTGGTGCACAGGACCATGTGTGACAAGCATCCCGCTGGTGCACAGGACCATGTGTGACATGCATCCCGCTGGTGCAGAGGACCATGTGTGACCCGCTGGTGCACAGGACCATGTGTGACCCGCTGGTGCACAGGACCATCTGTGACCCGCTGGTGCACAGGACCATGTGCGACATGCATCCCGCTGGTGCACAGGACCATGAGTGACCCGCTGGTGCACAGGACCATGTGTGACCCGCTGGTGCACAGGACCATGTGCGACATGCATCCCGCTGGTACACAGGACCATGTGTGACCCGCTGGTGCACAACACCAAGTGTGACCCGCTGGTGCACAGGACCATGTGTGACATGCATCCCGCTGGTGCACAGGACCGTGTGTGACATGCATCCCGCTGGTGCACAGGACCGTGTGTGACATGCATCCCGCTGGTGCACAGGACTGTGTGTGACATGCATCCCGCTGGTGCACAGGACCGTGTATGACATGCATCCCGCTGGTGCACAGGACCGTGTGTGTTATGCATCCCGCTGGTGCACTGGACCATGTGTGAAAAGCATCCCGCTGGTGCACAGGACCATGTGTGACATGCATCCCGCTGGTGCACAGGACCGTGTGTGACATGCATCCCGCTGGTGCACAGGACCGTGTGTGACATGCATCCCGCTGGTGCACAGGACCGTGTGTGACATGCATCCCGCTGGTGCACAGGACCGTGTGTGACATGCATCCCGCTGGTGCACAGGACCGTGTGTGACATGCATCCCGCTGGTGCACAGGACCGTGTGTGACATGCATCCCGCTGGTGCACAGGACCGTGTGTGACATGCATCCCGCTGGTGCACAGGACCGTGTGTGACATGCATCCCGCTGGTGCACAGGACCATGTGTGACCCTCTGGTGCACAGAACCATGTGTGGCATGCATCCCGCTGGTGCACAGGACCGTGTGTGACATGCATCCCGCTGGTGCACAGGACCATGTGTGACAAGCATCCCGCTGGTGCACAGGACCATGTGTGACATGCATCCCGCTGGTGCACAGGACCATGTGTGACATGCATCCTGCTGGTGCACAGGACCGTGTGTGACATGCATCCCGCTGTTGCACAGGACCATGTGTGACATGCATCCCGCTGGTGCACAGGACCGTGTGTGACATGCATCCCGCTGGTGCACAGGACCATGTGTGACCCGCTGGTGCACAGGACCATGTGTGACATGCATCCCGCTGGTGCACAGGACCATGTGTGACCCGCTGGTGAACAGGACCATGTGTGACCCGCTGGTGCACAGGACCATGTGTGACCCGCTGGTGCACAGGACCATATGTGACCCGCTGGTGCACAGGACCGTGTGTGACATGCATCCCGCTGGTGCACAGGACCGTGTGTGACATGCATCCCGCTGGTGCACAGGACCGTGTGTGACATGCATCCCGCTGGTGCACAGGACCGTGTATGACATGCATCCCGCTGGTGCACAGGACCGTGTATGACATGCATCCCGCTGGTGCACAGGACCGTGTATGACATGCATCCCGCTGGTGCACAGGACCGTGTGTGACATGCATCCCGCTGGTGCACAGGACCGTGTGTGACATGCATCCCGCTGGTGCACAGGACCATGTGTGACATGCATCCCGCTGGTACACAGGACCATGTGTGACCCGCTGGTGCACAGGACCATGTGTGACCCGCTGGTGCACAGGACCATGTGTAATCCGCTGGTGCACAGGACCATGTGCGACATGCATCCCGCTGGTGCACAGGACCATGTGTGACCCGCTGGTGCACAGGACCATGTGCGACATGCATCCCGCTGGTGCACAGGACCATGTGTGACATGCATCCCGCTGGTACACAGGACCATGTGTAACCCGCTGGTGCACAGGACCATGTGCGACATGCATCCCGCTGGTCCACAGGACCGCGTGTGACATTCATCCCGCTGGTGCACAAGACTATGTGTGACCCGCTGGTGCACAGGACCATGTGTGACATGCATCCCGCTGGTGCACAGGACCATGTGTGACCCGCTGGTGCACAGGACCATATGTGACCCGCTGGTGCACAGGGCCGTGTGTGACATGCATCCCGCTGGTGCACAGGGCCGTGTGTGACATGCATCCCGCTGGTGCACAGGACCGTGTGTGACATGCATCCCGCTGGTGCACAGGACCGTGTGTGACATGCATCCCGCTGGTGCACAGGACCGTGTGTGACATGCATCCCGCTGGTGCACAGGACCGTGTGTGACATGCATCCCGCTGGTGCACAGGACCGTGTGTGACATGCATCCCGCTGGTGCACAGGACCATGTGTGACCCTCTGGTGCACAGAACCATGTGTGGCATGCATCCCGCTGGTGCACAGGACCGTGTGTGACATGCATCCCGCTGGTGCACAGGACCATGTGTGACAAGCATCCCGCTGGTGCACAGGACCATGTGTGACATGCATCCCGCTGGTGCACAGGACCATGTGTGACATGCATCCCGCTGGTGCACAGGACCGTGTGTGACATGCATCCCGCTGGTGCACAGGACCATGTGTGACATGCATCCCGCTGGTGCACAGGACCGTGTGTGACATGCATCCCGCTGGTGCACAGGACCATGTGTGACCCGCTGGTGCACAGGACCATGTGTGACCCGCTGGTGCACAGGACCATGTGTGACCCGCTGGTGCACAGGACCATATGTGACCCGCTGGTGCACAGGACCGTGTGTGACATGCATCCCGCTGGTGCACAGGACCGTGTGTGACATGCATCCCGCTGGTGCACAGGACCGTGTGTGACATGCATCCCGCTGGTGCACAGGACCATGTGTGACATGCATCCCGCTGGTGCACAGGACCATGTGTGACCCGCTGGTGCACAGGACCGTGTGTGACATGCATCCCGCTGGTGCACAGGACCGTGTGTGACATGCATCCCGCTGGTGCACAGGACCATGTGTGACATGCATCCCGCTTGTGCACAGGAGCATGTGTGACCCGCTGGTGCACAGGACCATGTGTGGCATGCATCCCGCTGGTGCACAGGACCATTTGTGACCCGCTGGTGCACAGGACCATGTGTGGCATGCATCCCGCTGGTGCACAGGACCATGTGTGACAAGCATCACGCTGGTGCACAGGACCATGTGTGACATGCATCCCGCTGGTGCACAGGACCATGTGTGACAAGCATACCGCTGGTCCACAGGACCATGTGCGACATGCGTCCCGCTGGTGCACAGGACCATGTGCGACAAGCATCCCGCTGGTCCACAGGACCGTGTGTGACATGCATCCCGCTGGTGCACAGGACCATGTGTGACAAGCATACCGCTGGTCCACAGGACCATGTGCGACATGCGTCCCGCTGGTGCACAGGACCATGTGCGACAAGCATCCCGCTGGTCCACAGGACCGTGTGTGACATGCATCCCGCTGGTGCACAGGACCATGTGTGACATGCATCCCGCTGGTGCACAGGACCGTGTGTGACATGCACAGGACCGTGTGTGACATGCATCCCGCTGGTGCACAGGACCGTGTGTGACATGCATCCCGCTGGTGCACAGGACCATGTGTGACCCGCTGGTGCACAGAACCATGTGTGGCATGCATCCCGCTGGTGCACAGGACCGTGTGTGACATGCATCCCGCTGGTGCACAGGACCATGTGTGACAAGCATCCCGCTGGTGCACAGGACCATGTGTGACATGCATCCCGCTGGTGCACAGGACCATGTGTGACATGCATCCCGCTGGTGCACAGGACCGTGTATGACATGCATCCCGCTGGTGCACAGGACCGTGTGTGACATGCATCCCGCTGGTGCACAGGACCGTGTGTGACATGCATCCCGCTGGTGCACAGGACCATGTGTGACATGCATCCCGCTGGTGCACAGGACCGTGTATGACATGCATCCCGCTGGTGCACAGGACCGTGTGTGACATGCATCCCGCTGGTGCACAGGACCGTGTGTGACATGCATCCCGCTGGTGCACAGGACCATGTGTGACATGCATCCCGCTGGTACACAGGACCATGTGTGACCCGCTGGTGCACAGGACCATATGTGACCCGCTGGTGCACAGGACCGTGTGTGACATGCATCCCGCTGGTGCACAGGACCGTGTGTGACATGCATCCCGCTGGTGCACAGGACCATGTGTGACATGCATCCCGCTTGTGCACAGGAGCATGTGTGACCCGCTGGTGCACAGGACCATGTGTGGCATGCATCCCGCTGGTGCACAGGACCATTTGTGACCCGCTGGTGCACAGGACCATGTGTGGCATGCATCCCGCTGGTGCACAGGACCATGTGTGACAAGCATCACGCTGGTGCACAGGACCATGTGTGACATGCATCCCGCTGGTGCACAGGACCATGTGTGACAAGCATACCGCTGGTCCACAGGACCATGTGCGACATGCGTCCCGCTGGTGCACAGGACCATGTGCGACAAGCATCCCGCTGGTCCACAGGACCGTGTGTGACATGCATCCCGCTGGTGCACAGGACCATGTGTGACAAGCATACCGCTGGTCCACAGGACCATGTGCGACATGCGTCCCGCTGGTGCACAGGACCATGTGCGACAAGCATCCCGCTGGTCCACAGGACCGTGTGTGACATGCATCCCGCTGGTGCACAGGACCATGTGTGACATGCATCCCGCTGGTGCACAGGACCGTGTGTGACATGCACAGGACCGTGTGTGACATGCATCCCGCTGGTGCACAGGACCGTGTGTGACATGCATCCCGCTGGTGCACAGGACCATGTGTGACCCGCTGGTGCACAGAACCATGTGTGGCATGCATCCCGCTGGTGCACAGGACCGTGTGTGACATGCATCCCGCTGGTGCACAGGACCATGTGTGACAAGCATCCCGCTGGTGCACAGGACCATGTGTGACATGCATCCCGCTGGTGCACAGGACCATGTGTGACATGCATCCCGCTGGTGCACAGGACCGTGTATGACATGCATCCCGCTGGTGCACAGGACCGTGTGTGACATGCATCCCGCTGGTGCACAGGACCGTGTGTGACATGCATCCCGCTGGTGCACAGGACCATGTGTGACATGCATCCCGCTGGTGCACAGGACCGTGTGTGACATGCATCCCGCTGGTGCACAGGACCGTGTGTGACATGCATCCCGCTGGTAAACAGGACCGTGTGTGACCCGCTGGTGCACAGGACCGTGTGTGGCATGCATCCCGCTGGTGCACAGGACCATGTGTGACAAGCATCCCGCTGGTGCACAGGACCATGTGTGACATGCATCCCGCTGGTGCAGAGGACCATGTGTGACCCGCTGGTGCACAGGACCATGTGTGACCCGCTGGTGCACAGGACCATCTGTGACCCGCTGGTGCACAGGACCATGTGCGACATGCATCCCGCTGGTGCACAGGACCATGAGTGACCCGCTGGTGCACAGGACCATGTGTGACCCGCTGGTGCACAGGACCAAGTGCGACATGCATCCTGCTGGTACACAGGACCATGTGTGACCCGCTGGTGCACAACACCAAGTGTGACCCGCTGGTGCACAGGACCATGTGTGACATGCATCCCGCTGGTGCACAGGACCGTGTGTGACATGCATCCCGCTGGTGCACAGGACCGTGTGTGACATGCATCCCGCTGGTGCACAGGACTGTGTGTGACATGCATCCCGCTGGTGCACAGGACCGTGTGTGACATGCATCCCGCTGGTGCACAGGACCGTGTGTGACCCGCTGGTGCACAGGACCGTGTGTGGCATGCATCCCGCTGGTGCACTGGACCATGTGTGAAAAGCATCCCGCTGGTGCACAGGACCATGTGTGACATGCATCCCGCTGGTGCACAGGAACGTGTGTGACATGCATCCCGCTGGTGCACAGGACCATTTGTGACCCGCTGGTGCACAGGACCATGTGTGGCATGCATCCCGCTGGTGCACAGGACCATGTGTGACAAGCATCCTGCTGGTGCACAGGACCATGTGTGACATGCATCCCGCTGGTGCACAGGACCATGTGTGACAAGCATACCGCTGGTCCACAGGACCATGTGCGACATGCGTCCCGCTGGTGCACAGGACTATGTGCGACAAGCATCCCGCTGGTCCACAGGACCGTGTGTGACATGCATCCCGCTGGTGCACAGGACCATGTGTGACCCGCTGGTGCACAGAACCATGTGTGGCATGCATCCCGCTGGTGCACAGGACCGTGTGTGACATGCATCCTGCTGGTGCACAGGACCATGTGTGACAAGCATCCCGCTGGTGCACAGGACCATGTGTGACATGCATCCCGCTGGTGCACAGGACCATGTGTGACATGCATCCCGCTGGTGCACAGGACCGTGTATGACATGCATCCCGCTGGTGCACAGGACCGTGTGTGACATGCATCCCGCTGGTGCACAGGACCGTGTGTGACATGCATCCCGCTGGTGCACAGGACCATGTGTGACATGCATCCCGCTGGTGCACAGGACCGTGTGTGACATGCATCCCGCTGGTGCACAGGACCGTGTGTGACATGCATCCCGCTGGTAAACAGGACCGTGTGTGACCCGCTGGTGCACAGGACCGTGTGTGGCATGCATCCCGCTGGTGCACAGGACCATGTGTGACAAGCATCCCGCTGGTGCACAGGACCATGTGTGACATGCATCCCGCTGGTGCAGAGGACCATGTGTGACCCGCTGGTGCACAGGACCATGTGTGACCCGCTGGTGCACAGGACCATCTGTGACCCGCTGGTGCACAGGACCATGTGCGACATGCATCCCGCTGGTGCACAGGACCATGAGTGACCCGCTGGTGCACAGGACCATGTGTGACCCGCTGGTGCACAGGACCAAGTGCGACATGCATCCTGCTGGTACACAGGACCATGTGTGACCCGCTGGTGCACAACACCAAGTGTGACCCGCTGGTGCACAGGACCATGTGTGACATGCATCCCGCTGGTGCACAGGACCGTGTGTGACATGCATCCCGCTGGTGCACAGGACCGTGTGTGACATGCATCCCGCTGGTGCACAGGACTGTGTGTGACATGCATCCCGCTGGTGCACAGGACCGTGTGTGACATGCATCCCGCTGGTGCACAGGACCGTGTGTGACCCGCTGGTGCACAGGACCGTGTGTGGCATGCATCCCGCTGGTGCACTGGACCATGTGTGAAAAGCATCCCGCTGGTGCACAGGACCATGTGTGACATGCATCCCGCTGGTGCACAGGAACGTGTGTGACATGCATCCCGCTGGTGCACAGGACCATTTGTGACCCGCTGGTGCACAGGACCATGTGTGGCATGCATCCCGCTGGTGCACAGGACCATGTGTGACAAGCATCCTGCTGGTGCACAGGACCATGTGTGACATGCATCCCGCTGGTGCACAGGACCATGTGTGACAAGCATACCGCTGGTCCACAGGACCATGTGCGACATGCGTCCCGCTGGTGCACAGGACCATGTGCGACAAGCATCCCGCTGGTCCACAGGACCGTGTGTGACATGCATCCCGCTGGTGCACAGGACCATGTGTGACATGCATCCCACTGGTGCACAGGACCGTGTGTGACATGCACAGGACCGTGTGTGACATGCATCCCGCTGGTGCACAGGACCGTGTGTGACATGCATCCCGCTGGTGCACAGGACCATGTGTGACCCGCTGGTGCACAGAACCATGTGTGGCATGCATCCCGCTGGTGCACAGGACCGTGTGTGACATGCATCCCGCTGGTGCACAGGACCATGTGTGACAAGCATCCCGCTGGTGCACAGGACCATGTGTGACATGCATCCCGCTGGTGCACAGGACCATGTGTGACATGCATCCCGCTGGTGCACAGGACCGTGTATGACATGCATCCCGCTGGTGCACAGGACCGTGTGTGACATGCATCCCGCTGGTGCACAGGACCGTGTGTGACATGCATCCCGCTGGTGCACAGGACCATGAGTGACCCGCTGGTGCACAGGACCATGTGTGACCCGCTGGTGCACAGGACCATGTGCGACATGCATCCCGCTGGTACACAGGACCATGTGTGACCCGCTGGTGCACAACACCAAGTGTGACCCGCTGGTGCACAGGACCATGTGTGACATGCATCCCGCTGGTGCACAGGACCGTGTGTGACATGCATCCCGCTGGTGCACAGGACCGTGTGTGACATGCATCCCGCTGGTGCACAGGACTGTGTGTGACATGCATCCCGCTGGTGCACAGGACCGTGTGTGACATGCATCCCGCTGGTGCACAGGACCGTGTGTGACCCGCTGGTGCACAGGACCGTGTGTGGCATGCATCCCGCTGGTGCACTGGACTATGTGTGAAAAGCATCCCGCTGGTGCACAGGACCATGTGTGACATGCATCCCGCTGGTGCACAGGACCATGTGTGACATGCATCCCGCTGGTGCACAGGACCGTGTGTGACATGCATCCCGCTGGTGCACAGGACCGTGTGTGACATGCATCCCGCTGGTGCACAGGACCGTGTGTGACATGCATCCCGCTGGTGCACAGGACCGTGTGTGACATGCATCCCGCTGGTGCACAGGACCGTGTGTGACATGCATCCCGCTGGTGCACAGGACCGTGTGTGACATGCATCCCGCTGGTGCACAGGACCATGTGTGACCCTCTGGTGCACAGAACCATGTGTGGCATGCATCCCGCTGGTGCACAGGACCGTGTGTGACATGCATCCCGCTGGTGCACAGGACCATGTGTGACAAGCATCCCGCTGGTGCACAGGACCATGTGTGACATGCATCCCGCTGGTGCACAGGACCGTGTGTGACATGCATCCCGCTGGTGCACAGGACCATGTGTGACATGCATCCCGCTGGTGCACAGGACCGTGTGTGACATGCATCCCGCTGGTGCACAGGACCATGTGTGACCCGCTGGTGCACAGGACCATGTGTGACATGCATCCCGCTGATGCACAGGACCATGTGTGACCCGCTGGTGCACAGGACCATGTGTGACCCGCTGGTGCACAGGACCATGTGTGACCCGCTGGTGCACAGGACCATATGTGACCCGCTGGTGCACAAGACCATATGTGACCCGCTGGTGCACAGGACCGTGTGTGACATGCATCCCGCTGGTGCACAGGACCGTGTGTGACATGCATCCCGCTGGTGCACAGGACCATTTGTGACCCGCTGGTGCACAGGACCATGTGTGGCATGCATCCCGCTGGTGCACAGGAGCATGTGTGACCCGCTGGTGCACAGGACCATGTGTGGCATGCATCCCGCTGGTGCACAGGACCATTTGTGACCCGCTGGTGCACAGGACCATGTGTGGCATGCATCCCGCTGGTGCACAGGACCATGTGTGACAAGCATCACGCTGGTGCACAGGACCATGTGTGACATGCATCCCGCTGGTGCACAGGACCATGTGTGACAAGCATACCGCTGGTCCACAGGACCATGTGCGACATGCGTCCCGCTGGTGCACAGGACCATGTGCGACAAGCATCCCGCTGGTCCACAGGACCGTGTGTGACATGCATCCCGCTGGTGCACAGGACCATGTGTGACAAGCATACCGCTGGTCCACAGGACCATGTGCGACATGCGTCCCGCTGGTGCACAGGACCATGTGCGACAAGCATCCCGCTGGTCCACAGGACCGTGTGTGACATGCATCCCGCTGGTGCACAGGACCATGTGTGACATGCATCCCGCTGGTGCACAGGACCGTGTGTGACATGCACAGGACCGTGTGTGACATGCATCCCGCTGGTGCACAGGACCGTGTGTGACATGCATCCCGCTGGTGCACAGGACCATGTGTGACCCGCTGGTGCACAGAACCATGTGTGGCATGCATCCCGCTGGTGCACAGGACCGTGTGTGACATGCATCCCGCTGGTGCACAGGACCATGTGTGACAAGCATCCCGCTGGTGCACAGGACCATGTGTGACATGCATCCCGCTGGTGCACAGGACCATGTGTGACATGCATCCCGCTGGTGCACAGGACCGTGTATGACATGCATCCCGCTGGTGCACAGGACCGTGTGTGACATGCATCCCGCTGGTGCACAGGACCGTGTGTGACATGCATCCCGCTGGTGCACAGGACCATGTGTGACATGCATCCCGCTGGTGCACAGGACCGTGTGTGACATGCATCCCGCTGGTGCACAGGACCGTGTGTGACATGCATCCCGCTGGTAAACAGGACCGTGTGTGACCCGCTGGTGCACAGGACCGTGTGTGGCATGCATCCCGCTGGTGCACAGGACCATGTGTGACAAGCATCCCGCTGGTGCACAGGACCATGTGTGACATGCATCCCGCTGGTGCAGAGGACCATGTGTGACCCGCTGGTGCACAGGACCATGTGTGACCCGCTGGTGCACAGGACCATCTGTGACCCGCTGGTGCACAGGACCATGTGCGACATGCATCCCGCTGGTGCACAGGACCATGAGTGACCCGCTGGTGCACAGGACCATGTGTGACCCGCTGGTGCACAGGACCAAGTGCGACATGCATCCTGCTGGTACACAGGACCATGTGTGACCCGCTGGTGCACAACACCAAGTGTGACCCGCTGGTGCACAGGACCATGTGTGACATGCATCCCGCTGGTGCACAGGACCGTGTGTGACATGCATCCCGCTGGTGCACAGGACCGTGTGTGACATGCATCCCGCTGGTGCACAGGACTGTGTGTGACATGCATCCCGCTGGTGCACAGGACCGTGTGTGACATGCATCCCGCTGGTGCACAGGACCGTGTGTGACCCGCTGGTGCACAGGACCGTGTGTGGCATGCATCCCGCTGGTGCACTGGACCATGTGTGAAAAGCATCCCGCTGGTGCACAGGACCATGTGTGACATGCATCCCGCTGGTGCACAGGAACGTGTGTGACATGCATCCCGCTGGTGCACAGGACCATTTGTGACCCGCTGGTGCACAGGACCATGTGTGGCATGCATCCCGCTGGTGCACAGGACCATGTGTGACAAGCATCCTGCTGGTGCACAGGACCATGTGTGACATGCATCCCGCTGGTGCACAGGACCATGTGTGACAAGCATACCGCTGGTCCACAGGACCATGTGCGACATGCGTCCCGCTGGTGCACAGGACTATGTGCGACCCGCTGGTGCACAGAACCATGTGTGGCATGCATCCCGCTTGTGCACAGGACCGTGTGTGACATGCATCCTGCTGGTGCACAGGACCATGTGTGACAAGCATCCCGCTGGTGCACAGGACCATGTGTGACATGCATCCCGCTGGTGCACAGGACCATGTGTGACATGCATCCCGCTGGTGCACAGGACCGTGTATGACATGCATCCCGCTGGTGCACAGGACCGTGTGTGACATGCATCCCGCTGGTGCACAGGACCGTGTGTGACATGCATCCCGCTGGTGCACAGGACCGCGTGTGACATGCATCCCGCTGGTGCACAGGACCGTGTGTGACATGCATCCCGCTGGTGCACAGGACCGTGTGTGACATGCATCCCGCTGGTAAACAGGACCGTGTGTGACCCGCTGGTGCACAGGACCGTGTGTGGCATGCATCCCGCTGGTGCACAGGACCATGTGTGACAAGCATCCCGCTGGTGCACAGGACCATGTGTGACATGCATCCCGCTGGTGCAGAGGACCATGTGTGACCCGCTGGTGCACAGGACCATGTGTGACCCGCTGGTGCACAGGACCATCTGTGACCCGCTGGTGCACAGGACCATGTGCGACATGCATCCCGCTGGTGCACAGGACCATGAGTGACCCGCTGGTGCACAGGACCATGTGTGACCCGCTGGTGCACAGGACCAAGTGCGACATGCATCCTGCTGGTACACAGGACCATGTGTGACCCGCTGGTGCACAACACCAAGTGTGACCCGCTGGTGCACAGGACCATGTGTGACATGCATCCCGCTGGTGCACAGGACCGTGTGTGACATGCATCCCGCTGGTGCACAGGACCGTGTGTGACATGCATCCCGCTGGTGCACAGGACTGTGTGTGACATGCATCCCGCTGGTGCACAGGACCGTGTGTGACATGCATCCCGCTGGTGCACAGGACCGTGTGTGACCCGCTGGTGCACAGGACCGTGTGTGGCATGCATCCCGCTGGTGCACTGGACCATGTGTGAAAAGCATCCCGCTGGTGCACAGGACCATGTGTGACATGCATCCCGCTGGTGCACAGGAACGTGTGTGACATGCATCCCGCTGGTGCACAGGACCATTTGTGACCCGCTGGTGCACAGGACCATGTGTGGCATGCATCCCGCTGGTGCACAGGACCATGTGTGACAAGCATCCTGCTGGTGCACAGGACCATGTGTGACATGCATCCCGCTGGTGCACAGGACCATGTGTGACAAGCATACCGCTGGTCCACAGGACCATGTGCGACATGCGTCCCGCTGGTGCACAGGACCATGTGCGACAAGCATCCCGCTGGTCCACAGGACCGTGTGTGACATGCATCCCGCTGGTGCACAGGACCATGTGTGACATGCATCCCACTGGTGCACAGGACCGTGTGTGACATGCACAGGACCGTGTGTGACATGCATCCCGCTGGTGCACAGGACCGTGTGTGACATGCATCCCGCTGGTGCACAGGACCATGTGTGACCCGCTGGTGCACAGAACCATGTGTGGCATGCATCCCGCTGGTGCACAGGACCGTGTGTGACATGCATCCCGCTGGTGCACAGGACCATGTGTGACAAGCATCCCGCTGGTGCACAGGACCATGTGTGACATGCATCCCGCTGGTGCACAGGACCATGTGTGACATGCATCCCGCTGGTGCACAGGACCGTGTATGACATGCATCCCGCTGGTGCACAGGACCGTGTGTGACATGCATCCCGCTGGTGCACAGGACCGTGTGTGACATGCATCCCGCTGGTGCACAGGACCATGAGTGACCCGCTGGTGCACAGGACCATGTGTGACCCGCTGGTGCAGAGGACCATGTGCGACATGCATCCCGCTGGTACACAGGACCATGTGTGACCCGCTGGTGCACAACACCAAGTGTGACCCGCTGGTGCACAGGACCATGTGTGACATGCATCCCGCTGGTGCACAGGACCGTGTGTGACATGCATCCCGCTGGTGCACAGGACCGTGTGTGACATGCATCCCGCTGGTGCACAGGACTGTGTGTGACATGCATCCCGCTGGTGCACAGGACCGTGTGTGACATGCATCCCGCTGGTGCACAGGACCGTGTGTGACCCGCTGGTGCACAGGACCGTGTGTGGCATGCATCCCGCTGGTGCACTGGACTATGTGTGAAAAGCATCCCGCTGGTGCACAGGACCATGTGTGACATGCATCCCGCTGGTGCACAGGACCATGTGTGACATGCATCCCGCTGGTGCACAGGACCGTGTGTGACATGCATCCCGCTGGTGCACAGGACCGTGTGTGACATGCATCCCGCTGGTGCACAGGACCGTGTGTGACATGCATCCCGCTGGTGCACAGGACCGTGTGTGACATGCATCCCGCTGGTGCACAGGACCGTGTGTGACATGCATCCCGCTGGTGCACAGGACCGTGTGTGACATGCATCCCGCTGGTGCACAGGACCATGTGTGACCCTCTGGTGCACAGAACCATGTGTGGCATGCATCCCGCTGGTGCAAAGGACCGTGTGTGACATGCATCCCGCTGGTGCACAGGACCATGTGTGACAAGCATCCCGCTGGTGCACAGGACCATGTGTGACATGCATCCCGCTGGTGCACAGGACCGTGTGTGACATGCATCCCGCTGGTGCACAGGACCATGTGTGACATGCATCCCGCTGGTGCACAGGACCGTGTGTGACATGCATCCCGCTGGTGCACAGGACCATGTGTGACCCGCTGGTGCACAGGACCATGTGTGACATGCATCCCGCTGATGCACAGGACCATGTGTGACCCGCTGGTGCACAGGACCATGTGTGACCCGCTGGTGCACAGGACCATGTGTGACCCGCTGGTGCACAGGACCATATGTGACACGCTGGTGCACAAGACCATATGTGACCCGCTGGTGCACAGGACCGTGTGTGACATGCATCCCGCTGGTGCACAGGACCGTGTGTGACATGCATCCCGCTGGTGCACAGGACCGTGTGTGACATGCATCCCGCTGGTGCACAGGACCATGTGTGACATGCATCCCGCTGGTGCACAGGACCATGTGTGACCCGCTGGTGCACAGGACCATATGTGACCCGCTGGTGCACAGGACCGTGTGTGACATGCATCCCGCTGGTGCACAGGACCGTGTGTGACATGCATCCCGCTGGTGCACAGGACCATGTGTGACATGCATCCCGCTTGTGCACAGGACCATGTGTGACCCGCTGGTGCACAGGACCATGTGTGGCATGCATCCCGCTGGTGCACAGGACCATTTGTGACCCGTTGGTGCACAGGACCATGTGTGGCATGCATCCCGCTGGTGCACAGGACCATGTGTGACAAGCATCCTGCTGGTGCACAGGACCATGTGTGACATGCATCCCGCTGGTGCACAGGACCATGTGTGACAAGCATACCGCTGGTCCACAGGACCATGTGTGACATGCATCCCGCTGGTGCACAGGACCGTGTGTGACATGCATCCCGCTGGTGCACAGGACCGTGTGTGACATGCATCCCGCTGGTGCACAGGACCGTGTGTGACATGCATCCCGCTGGTGCACAGGACCGTGTGTGACATGCATCCCGCTGGTGCACAGGACCGTGTGTGACATGCATCCCGCTGGTGCACAGGACCGTGTGTGACATGCATCCCGCTGGTGCACAGGACCATGTGTGACCCTCTGGTGCACAGAACCATGTGTGGCATGCATCCCGCTGGTGCACAGGACCGTGTGTGACATGCATCCCGCTGGTGCACAGGACCATGTGTGACAAGCATCCCGCTGGTGCACAGGACCGTGTGTGACATGCATCCCGCTGGTGCACAGGACCATGTGTGACATGCATCCCGCTGGTGCACAGGACCGTGTGTGACATGCATCCCGCTGGTGCACAGGACCATGTGTGACATGCATCCCGCTGGTGCACAGGACCGTGTGTGACATGCATCCCGCTGGTGCACAGGACCATGTGTGACCCGCTGGTGCACAGGACCATGTGTGACCCGCTGGTGCACAGGACCATGTGTGACCCGCTGGTGCACAGGACCATGTGTGACCCGCTGGTGCACAGGACCATATGTGACCCGCTGGTGCACAGGACCGTGTGTGACATGCATCCCGCTGGTGCACAGGACCGTGTGTGACATGCATCCCGCTGGTGCACAGGACCGTGTGTGACATGCATCCCGCTGGTGCACAGGACCATGTGTGACATGCATCCCGCTGGTGCACAGGACCATGTGTGACCCGCTGGTGCACAGGACCATATGTGACCCGCTGGTGCACAGGACCGTGTGTGACATGCATCCCGCTGGTGCACAGGACCGTGTGTGACATGCATCCCGCTGGTGCACAGGACCATGTGTGACATGCATCCCGCTTGTGCACAGGACCATGTGTGACCCGCTGGTGCACAGGACCATGTGTGGCATGCATCCCGCTGGTGCAGAGGACCATTTGTGACCCGCTGGTGCACAGGACCATGTGTGGCATGCATCCCGCTGGTGCACAAGACCATGTGTGACAAGCATCCTGCTGGTGCACAGGACCATGTGTGACATGCATCCCGCTGGTGCACAGGACCATGTGTGACAAGCATACCGCTGGTCCACAGGACCATGTGCGACATGCGTCCCGCTGGTGCACAGGACCATGTGCGACAAGCATCCCGCTGGTCCACAGGACCGTGTGTGACATGCATCCCGCTGGTGCACAGGACCATGTGTGACAAGCATACCGCTGGTCCACAGGACCATGTGCGACATGCGTCCCGCTGGTGCACAGGACCATGTGCGACAAGCATCCCGCTGGTCCACAGGACCGTGTGTGACATGCATCCCGCTGGTGCACAGGACCATGTGTGACATGCATCCCGCTGGTGCACAGGACCGTGTGTGACATGCACAGGACCGTGTGTGACATGCATCCCGCTGGTGCACAGGACCGTGTGTGACATGCATCCCGCTGGTGCACAGGACCATGTGTGACCCGCTGGTGCACAGAACCATGTGTGGCATGCATCCCGCTGGTGCACAGGACCGTGTGTGACATGCATCCCGCTGGTGCACAGGACCATGTGTGACAAGCATCCCGCTGGTGCACAGGACCATGTGTGACATGCATCCCGCTGGTGCACAGGACCATGTGTGACATGCATCCCGCTGGTGCACAGGACCGTGTATGACATGCATCCCGCTGGTGCACAGGACCGTGTGTGACATGCATCCCGCTGGTGCACAGGACCGTGTGTGACATGCATCCCGCTGGTGCACAGGACCGTGTGTGACATGCATCCCGCTGGTGCACAGGACCGTGTGTGACATGCATCCCGCTGGTGCACAGGACCGTGTGTGACATGCATCCCGCTGGTAAACAGGACCGTGTGTGACCCGCTGGTGCACAGGACCGTGTGTGGCATGCATCCCGCTGGTGCACAGGACCATGTGTGACAAGCATCCCGCTGGTGCACAGGACCATGTGTGACATGCATCCCGCTGGTGCAGAGGACCATGTGTGACCCGCTGGTGCACAGGACCATGTGTGACCCGCTGGTGCAGAGGACCATCTGTGACCCGCTGGTGCACAGGACCATGTGCGACATGCATCCCGCTGGTGCACAGGACCATGAGTGACCCGCTGGTGCACAGGACCATGTGTGACCCGCTGGTGCACAGGACCAAGTGCGACATGCATCCCGCTGGTACACAGGACCATGTGTGACCCGCTGGTGCACAACACCAAGTGTGACCCGCTGGTGCACAGGACCATGTGTTACATGCATCCCGCTGGTGCACAGGACCGTGTGTGACATGCATCCCGCTGGTGCACAGGACCGTGTGTGACATGCATCCCGCTGGTGCACAGGACTGTGTGTGACATGCATCCCGCTGGTGCACAGGACCGTGTGTGACATGCATCCCGCTGGTGCACAGGACCGTGTGTGACCCGCTGGTGCACAGGACCGTGTGTGGCATGCATCCCGCTGGTGCACAGGACCATGTGTGACATGCATCCCACTGGTGCACAGGACCATGTGTGACATGCACAGGACCGTGTGTGACATGCATCCCGCTGGTGCACAGGACCGTGTGTGACATGCATCCCGCTGGTGCACAGGACCATGTGTGACCCGCTGGTGCACAGAACCATGTGTGGCATGCATCCCGCTGGTGCACAGGACCGTGTGTGACATGCATCCCGCTGGTGCACAGGACCATGTGTGACAAGCATCCCGCTGGTGCACAGGACCATGTGTGACATGCATCCCGCTGGTGCACAGGACCATGTGTGACATGCATCCCGCTGGTGCACAGGACCGTGTATGACATGCATCCCGCTGGTGCACAGGACCGTGTGTGACATGCATCCCGCTGGTGCACAGGACCGTGTGTGACATGCATCCCGCTGGTGCACAGGACCATGAGTGACCCGCTGGTGCACAGGACCATGTGTGACCCGCTGGTGCACAGGACCATGTGCGACATGCATCCCGCTGGTACACAGGACCATGTGTGACCCGCTGGTGCACAACACCAAGTGTGACCCGCTGGTGCACAGGACCATGTGTGACATGCATCCCGCTGGTGCACAGGACCGTGTGTGACATGCATCCCGCTGGTGCACAGGACCGTGTGTGACATGCATCCCGCTGGTGCACAGGACTGTGTGTGACATGCATCCCGCTGGTGCACAGGACCGTGTGTGACATGCATCCCGCTGGTGCACAGGACCGTGTGTGACATGCATCCCGCTGGTGCACAGGACCGTGTGTGACATGCATCCCGCTGGTGCACAGGACCGTGTGTGACATGCATCCCGCTGGTGCACAGGACCGTGTGTGACATGCATCCCGCTGGTGCACAGGACCGTGTGTGACATGCATCCCGCTGGTGCACAGGACCATGTGTGACCCTCTGGTGCACAGAACCATGTGTGGCATGCATCCCGCTGGTGCACAGGACCGTGTGTGACATGCATCCCGCTGGTGCACAGGACCATGTGTGACAAGCATCCCGCTGGTGCACAGGACCATGTGTGACATGCATCCCGCTGGTGCACAGGACCGTGTGTGACATGCATCCCGCTGGTGCACAGGACCATGTGTGACATGCATCCCGCTGGTGCACAGGACCGTGTGTGACATGCATCCCGCTGGTGCACAGGACCATGTGTGACCCGCTGGTGCACAGGACCATGTGTGACCCGCTGGTGCACAGGACCATGTGTGACCCGCTGGTGCACAGGACCATATGTGACCCGCTGGTGCACAAGACCATATGTGACCCGCTGGTGCACAGGACCGTGTGTGACATGCATCCCGCTGGTGCACAGGACCGTGTGTGACATGCATCCCGCTGGTGCACAGGACCGTGTGTGACATGCATCCCGCTGGTGCACAGGACCATGTGTGACATGCATCCCGCTGGTGCACAGGACCATGTGTGACCCGCTGGTGCACAGGACCATATGTGACCCGCTGGTGCACAGGACCGTGTGTGACATGCATCCCGCTGGTGCACAGGACCGTGTGTGACATGCATCCCGCTGGTGCACAGGACCATGTGTGACATGCATCCCGCTTGTGCACAGGACCATGTGTGACCCGCTGGTGCACAGGACCATGTGTGGCATGCATCCCGCTGGTGCACAGGACCATTTGTGACCCGCTGGTGCACAGGACCATGTGTGGCATGCATCCCGCTGGTGCACAGGACCATGTGTGACAAGCATCCTGCTGGTGCACAGGACCATGTGTGACATGCATCCCGCTGGTGCACAGGACCATGTGTGACAAGCATACCGCTGGTCCACAGGACCATGTGTGACATGCATCCCGCTGGTGCACAGGACCGTGTGTGACATGCATCCCGCTGGTGCACAGGACCGTGTGTGACATGCATCCCGCTGGTGCACAGGACCGTGTGTGACATGCATCCCGCTGGTGCACAGGACCGTGTGTGACATGCATCCCGCTGGTGCACAGGACCGTGTGTGACATGCATCCCGCTGGTGCACAGGACCGTGTGTGACATGCATCCCGCTGGTGCACAGGACCATGTGTGACCCTCTGGTGCACAGAACCATGTGTGGCATGCATCCCGCTGGTGCACAGGACCGTGTGTGACATGCATCCCGCTGGTGCACAGGACCATGTGTGACAAGCATCCCGCTGGTGCACAGGACCATGTGTGACATGCATCCCGCTGGTGCACAGGACCATGTGTGACATGCATCCCGCTGGTGCACAGGACCGTGTGTGACATGCATCCCGCTGGTGCACAGGACCATGTGTGACATGCATCCCGCTGGTGCACAGGACCGTGTGTGACATGCATCCCGCTGGTGCACAGGACCATGTGTGACCCGCTGTTGCACAGGACCATGTGTGACCCGCTGGTGCACAGGACCATGTGTGACCCGCTGGTGCACAGGACCATGTGTGACCCGCTGGTGCACAGGACCATAGGTGACCCGCTGGTGCACAGGACCGTGTGTGACATGCATCCCGCTGGTGCACAGGACCGTGTGTGACATGCATCCCGCTGGTGCACAGGACCGTGTGTGACATGCATCCCGCTGGTGCACAGGACCATGTGTGACATGCATCCCGCTGGTGCACAGGACCATGTGTGACCCGCTGGTGCACAGGACCATATGTGACCCGCTGGTGCACAGGACCGTGTGTGACATGCATCCCGCTGGTGCACAGGACCGTGTGTGACATGCATCCCGCTGGTGCACAGGACCATGTGTGACATGCATCCCGCTTGTGCACAGGACCATGTGTGACCCGCTGGTGCACAGGACCATGTGTGGCATGCATCCCGCTGGTGCACAGGACCATTTGTGACCCGCTGGTGCACAGGACCATGTGTGGCATGCATCCCGCTGGTGCACAGGACCATGTGTGACAAGCATCCTGCTGGTGCACAGGACCATGTGCGACATGCATCCCGCTGGTGCACAGGACCATGTGTGACAAGCATACCGCTGGTCCACAGGACCATGTGCGACATGCGTCCCGCTGGTGCACAGGACCATGTGCGACAAGCATCCCGCTGGTCCACAGGACCGTGTGTGACATGCATCCCGCTGGTGCACAGGACCATGTGTGACAAGCATACCGCTGGTCCACAGGACCATGTGCGACATGCGTCCCGCTGGTGCACAGGACCATGTGCGACAAGCATCCCGCTGGTCCACAGGACCGTGTGTGACATGCATCCCGCTGGTGCACAGGACCATGTGTGACATGCATCCCGCTGGTGCACAGGACCGTGTGTGACATGCACAGGACCGTGTGTGACATGCATCCCGCTGGTGCACAGGACCGTGTGTGACATGCATCCCGCTGGTGCACAGGACCATGTGTGACCCGCTGGTGCACAGAACCATGTGTGGCATGCATCCCGCTGGTGCACAGGACCGTGTGTGACATGCATCCCGCTGGTGCACAGGACCATGTGTGACAAGCATCCCGCTGGTGCACAGGACCATGTGTGACATGCATCCCGCTGGTGCACAGGACCATGTGTGACATGCATCCCGCTGGTGCACAGGACCGTGTATGACATGCATCCCGCTGGTGCACAGGACCGTGTGTGACATGCATCCCGCTGGTGCACAGGACCGTGTGTGACATGCATCCCGCTGGTGCACAGGACCATGTGTGACATGCATCCCGCTGGTGCACAGGACCGTGTGTGACATGCATCCCGCTGGTGCACAGGACCGTGTGTGACATGCATCCCGCTGGTAAACAGGACCGTGTGTGACCCGCTGGTGCACAGGACCGTGTGTGGCATGCATCCCGCTGGTGCACAGGACCATGTGTGACAAGCATCCCGCTGGTGCACAGGACCATGTGTGACATGCATCCCGCTGTTGCAGAGGACCATGTGTGACCCGCTGGTGCACAGGACCATGTGTGACCCGCTGGTGCAGAGGACCATCTGTGACCCGCTGGTGCACAGGACCATGTGCGACATGCATCCCGCTGGTGCACAGGACCATGAGTGACCCGCTGGTGCACAGGACCATGTGTGACCCGCTGGTGCACAGGACCAAGTGCGACATGCATCCCGCTGGTACACAGGACCATGTGTGACCCGCTGGTGCACAACACCAAGTGTGACCCGCTGGTGCACAGGACCATGTGTTACATGCATCCCGCTGGTGCACAGGACCGTGTGTGACATGCATCCCGCTGGTGCACAGGACCGTGTGTGACATGCATCCCGCTGGTGCACAGGACTGTGTGTGACATGCATCCCGCTGGTGCACAGGACCGTGTGTGACATGCATCCCGCTGGTGCACAGGACCGTGTGTGACCCGCTGGTGCACAGGACCGTGTGTGGCATGCATCCCGCTGGTGCACAGGACCATGTGTGACATGCATCCCACTGGTGCACAGGACCGTGTGTGACATGCACAGGACCGTGTGTGACATGCATCCCGCTGGTGCACAGGACCGTGTGTGACATGCATCCCGCTGGTGCACAGGACCATGTGTGACCCGCTGGTGCACAGAACCATGTGTGGCATGCATCCCGCTGGTGCACAGGACCGTGTGTGACATGCATCCCGCTGGTGCACAGGACCATGTGTGACAAGCATCCCGCTGGTGCACAGGACCATGTGTGACATGCATCCCGCTGGTGCACAGGACCATGTGTGACATGCATCCCGCTGGTGCACAGGACCGTGTATGACATGCATCCCGCTGGTGCACAGGACCGTGTGTGACATGCATCCCGCTGGTGCACAGGACCGTGTGTGACATGCATCCCGCTGGTGCACAGGACCATGAGTGACCCGCTGGTGCACAGGACCATGTGTGACCCGCTGGTGCACAGGACCATGTGCGACATGCATCCCGCTGGTACACAGGACCATGTGTGACCCGCTGGTGCACAACACCAAGTGTGACCCGCTGGTGCACAGGACCATGTGTGACATGCATCCCGCTGGTGCACAGGACCGTGTGTGACATGCATCCCGCTGGTGCACAGGACCGTGTGTGACATGCATCCCGCTGGTGCACAGGACTGTGTGTGACATGCATCCCGCTGGTGCACAGGACCGTGTGTGACATGCATCCCGCTGGTGCACAGGACCGTGTGTGACCCGCTGGTGCACAGGACCGTGTGTGGCATGCATCCCGCTGGTGCACTGGACTATGTGTGAAAAGCATCCCGCTGGTGCACAGGACCATGTGTGACATGCATCCCGCTGGTGCACAAGACCATGTGTGACATACATCCCGCTGGTGCACAGGACCGTGTGTGACATGCATCCCGCTGGTGCACAGGACCGTGTGTGACATGCATCCCGCTGGTGCACAGGACCGTGTGTGACATGCATCCCGCTGGTGCACAGGACCGTGTGTGACATGCATCCCGCTGGTGCACAGGACCGTGTGTGACATGCATCCCGCTGGTGCACAGGACCGTGTGTGACATGCATACCGCTGGTGCACAGGACCATGTGTGACCCTCTGGTGCACAGAACCATGTGTGGCATGCATCCCGCTGGTGCACAGGACCATGTGTGACATGCATCCCGCTGGTGCACAGGACCATGTGTGACAAGCATCCCGCTGGTGCACAGGACCATGTGTGACATGCATCCCGCTGGTGCACAGGACCGTGTGTGACATGCATCCCGCTGGTGCACAGGACCATGTGTGACATGCATCCCGCTGGTGCACAGGACCGTGTGTGACATGCATCCCGCTGGTGCACAGGACCATGTGTGACCCGCTGGTGCACAGGACCATGTGTGACATGCATCCCGCTGATGCACAGGACCATGTGTGACCCGCTGGTGCACAGGACCATGTGTGACCCGCTGGTGCACAGGACCATGTGTGACCCGCTGGTGCACAGGACCATATGTGACCCGCTGGTGCACAAGACCATATGTGACCCGCTGGTGCACAGGACCGTGTGTGACATGCATCCCGCTGGTGCACAGGACCGTGTGTGACATGCATCCCGCTGGTGCACAGGACCGTGTGTGACATGCATCCCGCTGGTGCACAGGACCATGTGTGACATGCATCCCGCTGGTGCACAGGACCATGTGTGACCCGCTGGTGCACAGGACCATATGTGACCCGCTGGTGCACAGGACCGTGTGTGACATGCATCCCGCTGGTGCACAGGACCGTGTGTGACATGCATCCCGCTGGTGCACAGGACCATGTGTGACATGCATCCCGCTTGTGCACAGGACCATGTGTGACCCGCTGGTGCACAGGACCATGTGTGGCATGCATCCCGCTGGTGCACAGGACCATTTGTGACCCGCTGGTGCACAGGACCATGTGTGGCATGCATCCCGCTGGTGCACAGGACCATGTGTGACAAGCATCCTGCTGGTGCACAGGACCATGTGTGACATGCATCCCGCTGGTGCACAGGACCATGTGTGACAAGCATACCGCTGGTCCACAGGACCATGTGCGACATGCGTCCCGCTGGTTCACAGGACCATGTGCGACAAGCATCCCGCTGGTCCACAGGACCGTGTGTGACATGCATCCCGCTGGTGCACAGGACCATGTGTGACATGCATCCCGCTGGTGCACAGGACCGTGTGTGACATGCACAGGACCGTGTGTGACATGCATCCCGCTGGTGCACAGGGCCGTGTGTGACATGCATCCCGCTGGTGCACAGGACCATGTGTGACCCGCTGGTGCACAGGACCATGTGTGACAAGCATCCTGCTGGTGCACAGGACCATGTGTGACATGCATCCCGCTGGTGCACAGGACCATGTGTGACAAGCATACCGCTGGTCCACAGGACCATGTGTGACATGCATCCCGCTGGTGCACAGGACCGTGTGTGACATGCATCCCGCTGGTGCACAGGACCGTGTGTGACATGCATCCCGCTGGTGCACAGGACCGTGTGTGACATGCATCCCGCTGGTGCACAGGACCGTGTGTGACATGCATCCCGCTGGTGCACAGGACCGTGTGTGACATGCATCCCGCTGGTGCACAGGACCGTGTGTGACATGCATCCCGCTGGTGCACAGGACCATGTGTGACCCTCTGGTGCACAGAACCATGTGTGGCATGCATCCCGCTGGTGCACAGGACCGTGTGTGACATGCATCCCGCTGGTGCACAGGACCATGTGTGACAAGCATCCCGCTGGTGCACAGGACCATGTGTGACATGCATCCCGCTGGTGCACAGGACCATGTGTGACATGCATCCCGCTGGTGCACAGGACCGTGTGTGACATGCATCCCGCTGGTGCACAGGACCATGTGTGACATGCATCCCGCTGGTGCACAGGACCGTGTGTGACATGCATCCCGCTGGTGCACAGGACCATGTGTGACCCGCTGGTGCACAGGACCATGTGTGACCCGCTGGTGCACAGGACCATGTGTGACCCGCTGGTGCACAGGACCATGTGTGACCCGCTGGTGCACAGGACCATAGGTGACCCGCTGGTGCACAGGACCGTGTGTGACATGCATCCCGCTGGTGCACAGGACCGTGTGTGACATGCATCCCGCTGGTGCACAGGACCGTGTGTGACATGCATCCCGCTGGTGCACAGGACCATGTGTGACATGCATCCCGCTGGTGCACAGGACCATGTGTGACCCGCTGGTGCACAGGACCATATGTGACCCGCTGGTGCACAGGACCGTGTGTGACATGCATCCCGCTGGTGCACAGGACCGTGTGTGACATGCATCCCGCTGGTGCACAGGACCATGTGTGACATGCATCCCGCTTGTGCACAGGACCATGTGTGACCCGCTGGTGCACAGGACCATGTGTGGCATGCATCCCGCTGGTGCACAGGACCATTTGTGACCCGCTGGTGCACAGGACCATGTGTGGCATGCATCCCGCTGGTGCACAGGACCATGTGTGACAAGCATCCTGCTGGTGCACAGGACCATGTGTGACATGCATCCCGCTGGTGCACAGGACCATGTGTGACAAGCATACCGCTGGTCCACAGGACCATGTGCGACATGCGTCCCGCTGGTGCACAGGACCATGTGCGACAAGCATCCCGCTGGTCCACAGGACCGTGTGTGACATGCATCCCGCTGGTGCACAGGACCATGTGTGACAAGCATACCGCTGGTCCACAGGACCATGTGCGACATGCGTCCCGCTGGTGCACAGGACCATGTGCGACAAGCATCCCGCTGGTCCACAGGACCGTGTGTGACATGCATCCCGCTGGTGCACAGGACCATGTGTGACATGCATCCCGCTGGTGCACAGGACCGTGTGTGACATGCACAGGACCGTGTGTGACATGCATCCCGCTGGTGCACAGGACCGTGTGTGACATGCATCCCGCTGGTGCACAGGACCATGTGTGACCCGCTGGTGCACAGAACCATGTGTGGCATGCATCCCGCTGGTGTACAGGACCGTGTGTGACATGCATCCCGCTGGTGCACAGGACCATGTGTGACAAGCATCCCGCTGGTGCACAGGACCATGTGTGACATGCATCCCGCTGGTGCACAGGACCATGTGTGACATGCATCCCGCTGGTGCACAGGACCGTGTATGACATGCATCCCGCTGGTGCACAGGACCGTGTGTGACATGCATCCCGCTGGTGCACAGGACCGTGTGTGACATGCATCCCGCTGGTGCACAGGACCATGTGTGACATGCATCCCGCTGGTGCACAGGACCGTGTGTGACATGCATCCCGCTGGTGCACAGGACCGTGTGTGACATGCATCCCGCTGGTAAACAGGACCGTGTGTGACCCGCTGGTGCACAGGACCGTGTGTGGCATGCATCCCGCTGGTGCACAGGACCATGTGTGACAAGCATCCCGCTGGTGCACAGGACCATGTGTGACATGCATCCCGCTGTTGCAGAGGACCATGTGTGACCCGCTGGTGCACAGGACCATGTGTGACCCGCTGGTGCAGAGGACCATCTGTGACCCGCTGGTGCACAGGACCATGTGCGACATGCATCCCGCTGGTGCACAGGACCATGAGTGACCCGCTGGTGCACAGGACCATGTGTGACCCGCTGGTGCACAGGACCAAGTGCGACATGCATCCCGCTGGTACACAGGACCATGTGTGACCCGCTGGTGCACAACACCAAGTGTGACCCGCTGGTGCACAGGACCATGTGTTACATGCATCCCGCTGGTGCACAGGACCGTGTGTGACATGCATCCCGCTGGTGCACAGGACCGTGTGTGACATGCATCCCGCTGGTGCACAGGACTGTGTGTGACATGCATCCCGCTGGTGCACAGGACCGTGTGTGACATGCATCCCGCTGGTGCACAGGACCGTGTGTGACCCGCTGGTGCACAGGACCGTGTGTGGCATGCATCCCGCTGGTGCACAGGACCATGTGTGACATGCATCCCACTGGTGCACAGGACCGTGTGTGACATGCACAGGACCGTGTGTGACATGCATCCCGCTGGTGCACAGGACCGTGTGTGACATGCATCCCGCTGGTGCACAGGACCATGTGTGACCCGCTGGTGCACAGAACCATGTGTGGCATGCATCCCGCTGGTGCACAGGACCGTGTGTGACATGCATCCCGCTGGTGCACAGGACCATGTGTGACAAGCATCCCGCTGGTGCACAGGACCATGTGTGACATGCATCCCGCTGGTGCACAGGACCATGTGTGACATGCATCCCGCTGGTGCACAGGACCGTGTATGACATGCATCCCGCTGGTGCACAGGACCGTGTGTGACATGCATCCCGCTGGTGCACAGGACCGTGTGTGACATGCATCCCGCTGGTGCACAGGACCATGAGTGACCCGCTGGTGCACAGGACCATGTGTGACCCGCTGGTGCACAGGACCATGTGCGACATGCATCCCGCTGGTACACAGGACCATGTGTGACCCGCTGGTGCACAACACCAAGTGTGACCCGCTGGTGCACAGGACCATGTGTGACATGCATCCCGCTGGTGCACAGGACCGTGTGTGACATGCATCCCGCTGGTGCACAGGACCGTGTGTGACATGCATCCCGCTGGTGCACAGGACTGTGTGTGACATGCATCCCGCTGGTGCACAGGACCGTGTGTGACATGCATCCCGCTGGTGCACAGGACCGTGTGTGACCCGCTGGTGCACAGGACCGTGTGTGGCATGCATCCCGCTGGTGCACTGGACTATGTGTGAAAAGCATCCCGCTGGTGCACAGGACCATGTGTGACATGCATCCCGCTGGTGCACAAGACCATGTGTGACATACATCCCGCTGGTGCACAGGACCGTGTGTGACATGCATCCCGCTGGTGCACAGGACCGTGTGTGACATGCATCCCGCTGGTGCACAGGACCGTGTGTGACATGCATCCCGCTGGTGCACAGGACCGTGTGTGACATGCATCCCGCTGGTGCACAGGACCGTGTGTGACATGCATCCCGCTGGTGCACAGGACCGTGTGTGACATGCATACCGCTGGTGCACAGGACCATGTGTGACCCTCTGGTGCACAGAACCATGTGTGGCATGCATCCCGCTGGTGCACAGGACCGTGTGTGACATGCATCCCGCTGGTGCACAGGACCATGTGTGACAAGCATCCCGCTGGTGCACAGGACCATGTGTGACATGCATCCCGCTGGTGCACAGGACCGTGTGTGACATGCATCCCGCTGGTGCACAGGACCATGTGTGACATGCATCCCGCTGGTGCACAGGACCGTGTGTGACATGCATCCCGCTGGTGCACAGGACCATGTGTGACCCGCTGGTGCACAGGACCATGTGTGACATGCATCCCGCTGATGCACAGGACCATGTGTGACCCGCTGGTGCACAGGACCATGTGTGACCCGCTGGTGCACAGGACCATGTGTGACCCGCTGGTGCACAGGACCATATGTGACCCGCTGGTGCACAAGACCATATGTGACCCGCTGGTGCACAGGACCGTGTGTGACATGCATCCCGCTGGTGCACAGGACCGTGTGTGACATGCATCCCGCTGGTGCACAGGACCGTGTGTGACATGCATCCCGCTGGTGCACAGGACCATGTGTGACATGCATCCCGCTGGTGCACAGGACCATGTGTGACCCGCTGGTGCACAGGACCATATGTGACCCGCTGGTGCACAGGACCGTGTGTGACATGCATCCCGCTGGTGCACAGGACCGTGTGTGACATGCATCCCGCTGGTGCACAGGACCATGTGTGACATGCATCCCGCTTGTGCACAGGACCATGTGTGACCCGCTGGTGCACAGGACCATGTGTGGCATGCATCCCGCTGGTGCACAGGACCATTTGTGACCCGCTGGTGCACAGGACCATGTGTGGCATGCATCCCGCTGGTGCACAGGACCATGTGTGACAAGCATCCTGCTGGTGCACAGGACCATGTGTGACATGCATCCCGCTGGTGCACAGGACCATGTGTGACAAGCATACCGCTGGTCCACAGGACCATGTGCGACATGCGTCCCGCTGGTTCACAGGACCATGTGCGACAAGCATCCCGCTGGTCCACAGGACCGTGTGTGACATGCATCCCGCTGGTGCACAGGACCATGTGTGACATGCATCCCGCTGGTGCACAGGACCGTGTGTGACATGCACAGGACCGTGTGTGACATGCATCCCGCTGGTGCACAGGGCCGTGTGTGACATGCATCCCGCTGGTGCACAGGACCATGTGTGACCCGCTGGTGCACAGAACCATGTGTGGCATGCATCCCGCTGGTGCACAGGACCGTGTGTGACATGCATCCCGCTGGTGCACAGGACCATGTGTGACAAGCATCCCGCTGGTGCACAGGACCATGTGTGACATGCATCCCGCTGGTGCACAGGACCATGTGTGACATGCATCCCGCTGGTGCACAGGACGGTGTATGACATGCATCCCGCTGGTGCACAGGACCGTGTGTGACATGCATCCCGCTGGTGCACAGGACCGTGTGTGACATGCATCCCGCTGGTGCACAGGACCGTGTGTGACATGCATCCCGCTGGTGCACAGGACCGTGTGTGACATGCATCCCGCTGGTGCACAGGACCGTGTGTGACATGCATCCCGCTGGTGCACAGGACCGTGTGTGACCCGCTGGTGCACAGGACCGTGTGTGGCATGCATCCCGCTGGTGCACAGGACCATGTGTGACAAGCATCCCGCTGGTGCACAGGACCATGTGTGACATGCATCCCGCTGGTGCACAGGACCATGTGTGACCCGCTGGTGCACAGGACCATGTGTGACCCGCTGGTGCACAGGACCATCTGTGACCCGCTGGTGCACAGGACCATGTGCGACATGCATCCCGCTGGTGCACAGGACCATGAGTGACCCGCTGGTGCACAGGACCATGTGTGACCCGCTGGTGCACAGGACCATGTGCGACATGCATCCCGCTGGTACACAGGACCATGTGTGACCCGCTGGTGCACAACACCAAGTGTGACCCGCTGGTGCACAGGACCATGTGTGACATGCATCCCGCTGGTGCACAGGACCGTGTGTGACATGCATCCCGCTGGTGCACAGGACCGTGTGTGACATGCATCCCGCTGGTGCACAGGACTGTGTGTGACATGCATCCCGCTGGTGCACAGGACCGCGTGTGACATGCATCCCGCTGGTGCACAGGACCGTGTGTGACCCGCTGGTGCACAGGACCGTGTGTGGCATGCATCCCGCTGGTGCACTGGACCATGTGTGAAAAGCATCCCGCTGGTGCACAGGACCATGTGTGACATGCATCCCGCTGGTGCACAGGACCGTGTGTGACATGCATCCCGCTGGTGCACAGGACCGTGTGTGACAAGCATCCCGCTGGTGCACAGGACCGTGTGTGACATGCATCCCGCTGGTGCACTGGACCGTGTGTGACCCGCTGGTGCACAGGACCGTGTGTGGCATGCATCCCGCTGGTGCACAGGACCATGTGTGACCCTCTGGTGCACAGAACCATGTGTGGCATGCATCCCGCTGGTGCACAGGACCGTGTGTGACATGCATCCCGCTGGTGCACAGGACCGTGTGTGACATGCATCCCGCTGGTGCACAGGACCATGTGTGACCCTCTGGTGCACAGAACCATGTGTGGCATGCATCCCGCTGGTGCACAGGACCGTGTGTGACATGCATCCCGCTGGTGCACAGGACCATGTGTGACAAGCATCCCGCTGGTGCACAGGACCATGTGTGACATGCATCCCGCTGGTGCACAGGACCATGTGTGACATGCATCCTGCTGGTGCACAGGACCGTGTGTGACATGCATCCCGCTGGTGCACAGGACCATGTGTGACCCGCTGGTGCACAACACCAAGTGTGACCCGCTGGTGCACAGGACCGTGTGTGACATGCATCCCGCTGGTGCACAGGACCATGTGTGACCCTCTGGTGCACAGAACCATGTGTGGCATGCATCCCGCTGGTGCACAGGACCGTGTGTGACATGCATCCCGCTGGTGCACAGGACCATGTGTGACAAGCATCCCGCTGGTGCACAGGACCATGTGTGACATGCATCCCGCTGGTGCACAGGACCATGTGTGACATGCATCCTGCTGGTGCACAGGACCGTGTGTGACATGCATCCCGCTGGTGCACAGGACCATGTGTGACATGCATCCCGCTGGTGCACAGGACCGTGTGTGACATGCATCCCGCTGGTGCACAGGACCATGTGTGACCCGCTGGTGCACAGGACCATGTGTGACATGCATCCCGCTGGTGCACAGGACCATGTGTGACCCGCTGGTGCACAGGACCATATGTGACCCGCTGGTGCACAGGACCGTGTGTGACATGCATCCCGCTGGTGCACAGGACCGTGTGTGACATGCATCCCGCTGGTGCACAGGACCGTGTGTGACATGCATCCCGCTGGTGCACAGGACCATGTGTGACATGCATCCCGCTGGTGCACAGGACCATGTGTGACCCGCTGGTGCACAGGACCATATGTGACCCGCTGGTGCACAGGACCGTGTGTGACATGCATCCCGCTGGTGCACAGGACCGTGTGTGACATGCATCCCGCTGGTGCACAGGACCATGTGTGACATGCATCCCGCTGGTGCACAGGACCATGTGTGACCCGCTGGTGCACAGGACCATGTGTGACATGCATCCCGCTGGTGCACAGGACCGTGTGTGACATGCATCCCGCTGGTGCACAGGACCGTGTGTGACATGCATCCCGCTGGTGCACAGGACCGTGTGTGACCCGCTGGTGCACAGGACCGTGTGTGGCATGCATCCCGCTGGTGCACAGGACCATGTGTGACAAGCATCCCGCTGGTGCACAGGACCATGTGTGACATGCATCCCGCTGGTGCACAGGACCATGTGTGACCCGCTGGTGCACAGGACCATGTGTGACCCGCTGTTGCACAGGACCATCTGTGACCCGCTGGTGCACAGGACCATGTGCGACATGCATCCCGCTGGTGCAGAGGACCATGAGTGACCCGCTGGTGCACAGGACCATGTGTGACCCGCTGGTGCACAGGACCATGTGCGACATGCATCCCGCTGGTACACAGGACCATGTGTGACCCGCTGGTGCACAACACCAAGTGTGACCCGCTGGTGCACAGGACCATGTGTGACATGCATCCCGCTGGTGCACAGGACCGTGTGTGACATGCATCCCGCTGGTGCACAGGACCGTGTGTGACATGCATCCCGCTGGTGCACAGGACCGTGTGTGACATGCATCCCGCTGGTGCACAGGACCATGTGTGACCCTCTGGTGCACAGAACCATGTGTGGCATGCATCCCGCTGGTGCACAGGACCGTGTGTGACATGCATCCCGCTGGTGCACAGGACCATGTGTGACAAGCATCCCGCTGGTGCACAGGACCATGTGTGACATGCATCCCGCTGGTGCACAGGACCATGTGTGACATGCATCCCGCTGGTGCACAGGACCATGTGTGACATGCATCCCGCTGGTGCACAGGACCATGTGTGACATGCATCCCGCTGGTGCACAGGACCGTGTGTGACATGCATCCCGCTGGTGCACAGGACCATGTGTGACCCGCTGGTGCACAGGACCATGTGTGACCCGCTGGTGCACAGGACCATGTGTGACCCGCTGGTGCACAGGACCATGTGTGACCCGCTGGTGCACAGGACCATATGTGACCCGCTGGTGCACAGGACCGTGTGTGACATGCATCCCGCTGGTGCACAGGACCGTGTGTGACATGCATCCCGCTGGTGCACAGGACCGTGTGTGACATGCATCCCGCTGGTGCACAGGACCATGTGTGACATGCATCCCGCTGGTGCACAGGACCATGTGTGACCCGCTGGTGCACAGGACCATATGTGACCCGCTGGTGCACAGGACCGTGTGTGACATGCATCCCGCTTGTGCACAGGACCATGTGTGACCCGCTGGTGCACAGGACCATGTGTGGCATGCATCCCGCTGGTGCACAGGACCATTTGTGACCCGCTGGTGCACAGGACCATGTGTGGCATGCATCCCGCTGGTGCACAGGACCATGTGTGACAAGCATCCTGCTGGTGCACAGGACCATGTGTGACATGCATCCCGCTGGTGCACAGGACCATGTGTGACAAGCATACCGCTGGTCCACAGGACCATGTGCGACATGCGTCCCGCTGGTTCACAGGACCATGTGCGACAAGCATCCCGCTGGTCCACAGGACCGTGTGTGACATGCATCCCGCTGGTGCACAGGACCATGTGTGACATGCATCCCGCTGGTGCACAGGACCGTGTGTGACATGCACAGGACCGTGTGTGACATGCATCCCGCTGGTGCACAGGGCCGTGTGTGACATGCATCCCGCTGGTGCACAGGACCATGTGTGACCCGCTGGTGCACAGAACCATGTGTGGCATGCATCCCGCTGGTGCACAGGACCGTGTGTGACATGCATCCCGCTGGTGCACAGGACCATGTGTGACAAGCATCCCGCTGGTGCACAGGACCATGTGTGACATGCATCCCGCTGGTGCACAGGACCATGTGTGACATGCATCCCGCTGGTGCACAGGACGGTGTATGACATGCATCCCGCTGGTGCACAGGACCGTGTGTGACATGCATCCCGCTGGTGCACAGGACCATGTGTGACATGCATCCCGCTGGTGCACAGGACCGTGTGTGACATGCATCGCGCTGGTGCACAGGACCGTGTGTGACATGCATCCCGCTGGTGCACAGGACCGTGTGTGACCCGCTGGTGCACAGGACCGTGTGTGGCATGCATCCCGCTGGTGCACAGGACCATGTGTGACAAGCATCCCGCTGGTGCACAGGACCATGTGTGACATGCATCCCGCTGGTGCACAGGACCATGTGTGACCCGCTGGTGCACAGGACCATGTGTGACCCGCTGGTGCACAGGACCATCTGTGACCCGCTGGTGCACAGGACCATGTGCGACATGCATCCCGCTGGTGCACAGGACCATGAGTGACCCGCTGGTGCACAGGACCATGTGTGACCCGCTGGTGCACAGGACCATGTGCGACATGCATCCCGCTGGTACACAGGACCATGTGTGACCCGCTGGTGCACAACACCAAGTGTGACCCGCTGGTGCACAGGACCATGTGTGACATGCATCCCGCTGGTGCACAGGACCGTGTGTGACATGCATCCCGCTGGTGCACAGGACCATGAGTGACCCGCTGGTGCACAGGACCATGTGTGACCCGCTGGTGCACAGGACCATGTGCGACATGCATCCCGCTGGTACACAGGACCATGTGTGACCCGCTGGTGCACAACACCAAGTGTGACCCGCTGGTGCACAGGACCATGTGTGACATGCATCCCGCTGGTGCACAGGACCGTGTGTGACATGCATCCCGCTGGTGCACAGGACTGTGTGTGACATGCATCCCGCTGGTGCACAGGACTGTGTGTGACATGCATCCCGCTGGTGCACAGGACCGCGTGTGACATGCATCCCGCTGGTGCACAGGACCGTGTGTGACCCGCTGGTGCACAGGACCGTGTGTGGCATGCATCCCGCTGGTGCACTGGACCATGTGTGAAAAGCATCCCGCTGGTGCACAGGACCATGTGTGACATGCATCCCGCTGGTGCACAGGACCGTGTGTGACATGCATTCCGCTGGTGCACAGGACCGTGTGTGACATGCATCCCACTGGTGCACAGGACCGTGTGTGACATGCATCCCGCTGGTGCACTGGACCGTGTGTGACCCGCTGGTGCACAGGACCGTGTGTGGCATGCATCCCGCTGGTGCACAGGACCATGTGTGACCCTCTGGTGCACAGAACCATGTGTGGCATGCATCCCGCTGGTGCACAGGACCGTGTGTGACATGCATCCCGCTGGTGCACAGGACCGTGTGTGACATGCATCCCGCTGGTGCACAGGACCATGTGTGACCCTCTGGTGCACAGAACGTTGTGTGGCATGCATCCCGCTGGTGCACAGGACCGTGTGTGACATGCATCCCGCTGGTGCACAGGACCATGTGTGACAAGCATCCCGCTGGTGCACAGGACCATGTGTTACATGCATCCCGCTGGTGCACAGGACCATGTGTGACATGCATCCTGCTGGTGCACAGGACCGTGTGTGACATGCATCCCGCTGGTGCACAGGACCATGTGTGACCCGCTGGTGCACAACACCAAGTGTGACCCGCTGGTGCACAGGACCGTGTGTGACATGCATCCCGCTGGTGCACAGGACCATGTGTGACCCTCTGGTGCACAGAACCATGTGTGGCATGCATCCCGCTGGTGCACAGGACCGTGTGTGACATGCATCCCGCTGGTGCACAGGACCATGTGTGACAAGCATCCCGCTGGTGCACAGGACCATGTGTGACATGCATCCCGCTGGTGCACAGGACCATGTGTGACATGCATCCTGCTGGTGCACAGGACCGTGTGTGACATGCATCCCGCTGGTGCACAGGACCATGTGTGACATGCATCCCGCTGGTGCACAGGACCGTGTGTGACATGCATCCCGCTGGTGCACAGGACCATGTGTGACCCGCTGGTGCACAGGACCATGTGTGACATGCATCCCGCTGGTGCACAGGACCATGTGTGACCCGCTGGTGCACAGGACCATATGTGACCCGCTGGTGCACAGGACCGTGTGTGACATGCATCCCGCTGGTGCACAGGACCGTGTGTGACATGCATCCCGCTGGTGCACAGGACCGTGTGTGACATGCATCCCGCTGGTGCACAGGACCATGTGTGACATGCATCCCGCTGGTGCACAGGACCATGTGTGACCCGCTGGTGCACAGGACCAAATGTGACCCGCTGGTGCACAGGACCGTGTGTGACATGCATCCCGCTAGTGCACAGGACCGTGTGTGACATGCATCCCGCTGGTGCACAGGACCATGTGTGACATGCATCCCGCTGGTGCACAGGACCATGTGTGACCCGCTGGTGCACAGGACCATGTGTGACATGCATCCCGCTGGTGCACAGGACCGTGTGTGACATGCATCCCGCTGGTGCACAGGACCGTGTGTGACATGCATCCCGCTGGTGCACAGGACCGTGTGTGACCCGCTGGTGCACAGGACCGTGTGTGGCATGCATCCCGCTGGTGCACAGGACCATGTGTGACAAGCATCCCGCTGGTGCACAGGACCATGTGTGACATGCATCCCGCTGGTGCACAGGACCATGTGTGACCCGCTGGTGCACAGGACCATGTGTGACCCGCTGTTGCACAGGACCATCTGTGACCCGCTGGTGCACAGGACCATGTGCGACATGCATCCCGCTGGTGCAGAGGACCATGAGTGACCCGCTGGTGCACAGGACCATGTGTGACCCGCTGGTGCACAGGACCATGTGCGACATGCATCCCGCTGGTACACAGGACCATGTGTGACCCGCTGGTGCACAACACCAAGTGTGACCCGCTGGTGCACAGGACCATGTGTGACATGCATCCCGCTGGTGCACAGGACCGTGTGTGACATGCATCCCGCTGGTGCACAGGACCGTGTGTGACATGCATCCCGCTGGTGCACAGGACCGTGTGTGACATGCATCCCGCTGGTGCACAGGACCATGTGTGACCCTCTGGTGCACAGAACCATGTGTGGCATGCATCCCGCTGGTGCACAGGACCGTGTGTGACATGCATCCCGCTGGTGCACAGGACCATGTGTGACAAGCATCCCGCTGGTGCACAGGACCATGTGTGACATGCATCCCGCTGGTGCACAGGACCATGTGTGACATGCATCCCGCTGGTGCACAGGACCATGTGTGACATGCATCCCGCTGGTGCACAGGACCATGTGTGACATGCATCCCGCTGGTGCACAGGACCGTGTGTGACATGCATCCCGCTGGTGCACAGGACCATGTGTGACCCGCTGGTGCACAGGACCATGTGTGACCCGCTGGTGCACAGGACCATGTGTGACCCGCTGGTGCACAGGACCATGTGTGACCCGCTGGTGCACAGGACCATATGTGACCCGCTGGTGCACAGGACCGTGTGTGACATGCATCCCGCTGGTGCACAGGACCGTGTGTGACATGCATCCCGCTGGTGCACAGGACCGTGTGTGACATGCATCCCGCTGGTGCACAGGACCATGTGTGACATGCATCCCGCTGGTGCACAGGACCATGTGTGACCCGCTGGTGCACAGGACCATATGTGACCCGCTGGTGCACAGGACCGTGTGTGACATGCATCCCGCTTGTGCACAGGACCATGTGTGACCCGCTGGTGCACAGGACCATGTGTGGCATGCATCCCGCTGGTGCAGAGGACCATTTGTGACCCGCTGGTGCACAGGACCATGTGTGGCATGCATCCCGCTGGTGCACAGGACCATGTGTGACAAGCATCCTGCTGGTGCACAGGACCATGTGTGACATGCATCCCGCTGGTGCACAGGACCATGTGTGACAAGCATACCGCTGGTCCACAGGACCATGTGCGACATGCGTCCCGCTGGTTCACAGGACCATGTGCGACAAGCATCCCGCTGGTCCACAGGACCGTGTGTGACATGCATCCCGCTGGTGCACAGGACCATGTGTGACATGCATCCCGCTGGTGCACAGGACCGTGTGTGACATACACAGGACCGTGTGTGACATGCATCCCGCTGGTGCACAGGGCCGTGTGTGACATGCATCCCGCTGGTGCACAGGACCATGTGTGACCCGCTGGTGCACAGAACCATGTGTGGCATGCATCCCGCTGGTGCACAGGACCGTGTGTGACATGCATCCCGCTGGTGCACAGGACCATGTGTGACAAGCATCCCGCTGGTGCACAGGACCATGTGTGACATGCATCCCGCTGGTGCACAGGACCATGTGTGACATGCATCCCGCTGGTGCACAGGACGGTGTATGACATGCATCCCGCTGGTGCACAGGACCGTGTGTGACATGCATCCCGCTGGTGCACAGGACCGTGTGTGACATGCATCCCGCTGGTGCACAGGACCATGTGTGACATGCATCCCGCTGGTGCACAGGACCGTGTGTGACATGCATCCCGCTGGTGCACAGGACCGTGTGTGACATGCATCCCGCTGGTGCACAGGACCGTGTGTGACCCGCTGGTGCACAGGACCGTGTGTGGCATGCATCCCGCTGGTGCACAGGACCATGTGTGACAAGCATCCCGCTGGTGCACAGGACCATGTGTGACATGCATCCCGCTGGTGCACAGGACCATGTGTGACCCGCTGGTGCACAGGACCATGTGTGACCCGCTGGTGCACAGGACCATCTGTGACCCGCTGGTGCACAGGACCATGTGCGACATGCATCCCGCTGGTGCACAGGACCATGAGTGACCCGCTGGTGCACAGGACCATGTGTGACCCATTGGTGCACAGGACCATGTGCGACATGCATCCCGCTGGTACACAGGACCATGTGTGACCCGCTGGTGCACAACACCAAGTGTGACCCGCTGGTGCACAGGACCATGTGTGACATGCATCCCGCTGGTGCACAGGACCGTGTGTGACATGCATCCCGCTGGTGCACAGGACCGTGTGTGACATGCATCCCGCTGGTGCACAGGACTGTGTGTGACATGCATCCCGCTGGTGCACAGGACCGCGTGTGACATGCATCCCGCTGGTGCACAGGACCGTGTGTGACCCGCTGGTGCACAGGACCGTGTGTGGCATGCATCCCGCTGGTGCACTGGACCATGTGTGAAAAGCATCCCGCTGGTGCACAGGACCATGTGTGACATGCATCCCGCTGGTGCACAGGACCGTGTGTGACATGCATCCCGCTGGTGCACAGGACCGTGTGTGACATGCATCCCGCTGGTGCACAGGACCGTGTGTGACATGCATCCCGCTGGTGCACAGGACCGTGTGTGACCCGCTGGTGCACAGGACCGTGTGTGGCATGCATCCCGCTGGTGCACAGGACCATGTGTGACCCTCTGGTGCACAGAACCATGTGTGGCATGCATCCCGCTGGTGCACAGGACCGTGTGTGACATGCATCCCGCTGGTGCACAGGACCGTGTGTGACATGCATCCCGCTGGTGCACAGGACCATGTGTGACCCTCTGGTGCACAGAACCATGTGTGGCATGCATCCCGCTGGTGCACAGGACCGTGTGTGACATGCATCCCGCTGGTGCACAGGACCATGTGTGACAAGCATCCCGCTGGTGCACAGGACCATGTGTGACATGCATCCCGCTGGTGCACAGGACCATGTGTGACATGCATCCTGCTGGTGCACAGGACCGTGTGTGACATGCATCCCGCTGGTGCACAGGACCATGTGTGACCCGCTGGTGCACAACACCAAGTGTGACCCGCTGGTGCACAGGACCGTGTGTGACATGCATCCCGCTGGTGCACAGGACCATGTGTGACCCTCTGGTGCACAGAACCATGTGTGGCATGCATCCCGCTGGTGCACAGGACCGTGTGTGACATGCATCCCGCTGGTGCACAGGACCATGTGTGACAAGCATCCCGCTGGTGCACAGGACCATGTGTGACATGCATCCCGCTGGTGCACAGGACCATGTGTGACATGCATCCTGCTGGTGCACAGGACCGTGTGTGACATGCATCCCGCTGGTGCACAGGACCATGTGTGACATGCATCCCGCTGGTGCACAGGACCGTGTGTGACATGCATCCCGCTGGTGCACAGGACCATGTGTGACCCGCTGGTGCACAGGACCATGTGTGACATGCATCCCGCTGGTGCACAGGACCATGTGTGACCCGCTGGTGCACAGGACCATGTGTGACCCGCTGGTGCACAGGACCATGTGTGACCCGCTGGTGCACAGGACCATATGTGACCCGCTGGTGCACAGGACCGTGTGTGACATGCATCCCGCTGGTGCACAGGACCGTGTGTGACATGCATCCCGCTGGTGCACAGGACCGTGTGTGACATGCATCCCGCTGGTGCACAGGACCATGTGTGACATGCATCCCGCTGGTGCACAGGACCATGTGTGACCCGCTGGTGCACAGGACCATATGTGACCCGCTGGTGCACAGGACCGTGTGTGACATGCATCCCGCTGGTGCACAGGACCGTGTGTGACATGCATCCCGCTGGTGCACAGGACCATGTGTGACATGCATCCCGCTGGTGCACAGGACCATGTGTGACCCGCTGGTGCACAGGACCATGTGTGACATGCATCCCGCTGGTGCACAGGACCGTGTGTGACATGCATCCCGCTGGTGCACAGGACCGTGTGTGACATGCATCCCGCTGGTGCACAGGACCGTGTGTGACCCGCTGGTGCACAGGACCGTGTGTGGCATGCATCCCGCTGGTGCACAGGACCATGTGTGACAAGCATCCCGCTGGTGCACAGGACCATGTGTGACATGCATCCCGCTGGTGCACAGGACCATGTGTGACCCGCTGGTGCACAGGACCATGTGTGACCCGCTGGTGCACAGGACCATCTGTGACCCGCTGGTGCACAGGACCATGTGCGACATGCATCCCGCTGGTGCAGAGGACCATGAGTGACCCGCTGGTGCACAGGACCATGTGTGACCCGCTGGTGCACAGGACCATGTGCGACATGCATCCCGCTGGTACACAGGACCATGTGTGACCCGCTGGTGCACAACACCAAGTGTGACCCGCTGGTGCACAGGACCATGTGTGACATGCATCCCGCTGGTGCACAGGACCGTGTGTGACATGCATCCCGCTGGTGCACAGGACCGTGTGTGACATGCATCCCGCTGGTGCACAGGACCGTGTGTGACATGCATCCCGCTGGTGCACAGGACCATGTGTGACCCTCTGGTGCACAGAACCATGTGTGGCATGCATCCCGCTGGTGCACAGGACCGTGTGTGACATGCATCCCGCTGGTGCACAGGACCATGTGTGACAAGCATCCCGCTGGTGCACAGGACCATGTGTGACATGCATCCCGCTGGTGCACAGGACCATGTGTGACATGCATCCCGCTGGTGCACAGGACCGTGTGTGACATGCATCCCGCTGGTGCACAGGACCATGTGTGACATGCATCCCGCTGGTGCACAGGACCGTGTGTGACATGCATCCCGCTGGTGCACAGGACCATGTGTGACCCGCTGGTGCACAGGACCATGTGTGACCCGCTGGTGCACAGGACCATGTGTGACCCGCTGGTGCACAGGACCATGTGTGACCCGCTGGTGCACAGGACCATATGTGACCCGCTGGTGCACAGGACCGTGTGTGACATGCATCCCGCTGGTGCACAGGACCGTGTGTGACATGCATCCCGCTGGTGCACAGGACCGTGTGTGACATGCATCCCGCTGGTGCACAGGACCATGTGTGACATGCATCCCGCTGGTGCACAGGACCATGTGTGACCCGCTGGTGCACAGGACCATATGTGACCCGCTGGTGCACAGGACCGTGTGTGACATGCATCCCGCTTGTGCACAGGACCATGTGTGACCCGCTGGTGCACAGGACCATGTGTGGCATGCATCCCGCTGGTGCACAGGACCATTTGTGACCCGCTGGTGCACAGGACCATGTGTGGCATGCATCCCGCTGGTGCACAGGACCATGTGTGACAAGCATCCTGCTGGTGCACAGGACCATGTGTGACATGCATCCCGCTGGTGCACAGGACCATGTGTGACATGCATCCCCCTGGTGCACAGGACCATGTGTGACAAGCATACCGCTGGTCCACAGGACCATGTGCGACATGCGTCCCGCTGGTGCACAGGACCATGTGCGACAAGCATCCCGCTGGTCCACAGGACCGTGTGTGACATGCATCCCCCTGGTGCACAGGACCATGTGTGACAAGCATACCGCTGGTCCACAGGACCATGTGCGACATGCGTCCCGCTGGTGCACAGGACCATGTGCGACAAGCATCCCGCTGGTCCACAGGACCGTGTGTGACATGCATCCCGCTGGTGCACAGGACCATGTGCGACATGCATCCCGCTGGTCCACAGGACCGCGTGTGACATGCATCCCGCTGGTGCACAAGACTATGTGTGACCCGCTGGTGCACAGGACCATGTGCGACATGCATCCCGCTGGTGCACAGGACCATGTGTGACATGCATCCCGCTGGTACACAGGACCATGTGTGACCCGCTGGTGCACAACACCATGTGTGACCCACTGGTGCACAGGACCATGTGTGACCCGCTGGTGCACAGGACCATGTGTAACCCGCTGGTGCACAGGACCATGTGCGACATGCATCCCACTGGTGCACAGGACCATGTGTGACATGCATCCCGCTGGTCCACAGGACCGCGTGTGACATGCATCCCGCTGGTGCACAAGACCATGTGTGACATGCATCCCGCTGGTGCACAGGACCATGTGTGACCCGCTGGTGCACAGGACCATGTGTGACCCACTGGTTCACAGGACCATGTGCGACATGCATCCCGCTGGTGCACAGGACCATGTGCAACATGCATCCCGCTGGTGCACAGGACCATGTGTGACCCGCTGGTGCACAGGACCATGTGTGACCCGCTGGTGCACAGGACCATGTGTGACATGCATCCCGCTGGTGCACAGGACCATGTGTGACATGCATCCCGCTGGTGCACAGGACCATGTGTGACAGAAGCAAAAGAAACAGACCAGTCATGGAAACCTAAGTTTTATTGTGAGAATAATGCAGAACGGGCCACGCCCATGGGCCACGCCCAGCCGCGACACGTTTGTTTACCGTTTTCAAAGTGTGACGTGACCTGGAAGTGTGGCACGTGCTGTGGGCGGCGCTGTGCTTGTACTTCCGGTGTGTTCGGAGTTCGGAGGTTGACGAGCAGCAGCGGAAGGAGCCGAGCGTGAGCCGAGCGGCGAATAATGGACCAAACGGCCACCGCGGCCACATTACCGTGCAACATCAGTAACAAGCAGGATTAGCACAACAGCCGCGCCACAGCAGCTGTTCCCGGTCTGACCGGCCCCGGGACCGTGCCCCGAGAGTCCGCCGCTCGTGAGACGTTTCAGCCGTGCGAAGGTGAGCTCAGCCCGGTGTTGCTCTGCAGCGGGACCGTGCGCAGCGCTCCGTGTTTCCTTCTGTGCTAATATTGTTGTAGCTAACGGAGCTAGTTTCCTTGTTGCGCTCTGGCTGTGGCCAAATCCCAGGCATCTGGCCCCAGTGGGCGTGCGCGTTCTGCTGCTGTTTGAACATGTCTGCGGCGTTTGAGTTCAATTCAACTGCAAATTATTGAACTCAATTATTATTAGTAATAAGTGGTTATGGAAGGGAAAGGCTGTGGTTCAGGCTGCAGTTATGGTTAATTCAATGTAGAATTATTATAGTTATTTGAGTGGTTGGATTTTACGTTCACAACTATTGTCTGTAAAATCAGATGTAGCATTACCCTTGTGTTATAACATACAGCTTACAACGCCTTTTATATTGTTCATATGTAACATTTGTACGTCATTTACTGGTTTAATGTATGACAAACCCCGCCTCCGGGCGAGATGCCTTGGGCTTGTGTACTTCCTCTGCATCTCCCGCTGTCACAGTCTCTCCTCTAACGTCACATTCTAAACCACTTTCTGATCAAAATAAACGGACACATTCTTGTCTTACATTTCTGAATTCGGCCCGTTGAAACACATCGAGTCGCGGGTGAAATGGCAGTTTGACAAAGGTCAGCGGTGGCATGTTTGGAAGCTGCGATGCTAAAGTGGCTAATGCTTATTTTGTTCCCAAATGGATGAAAACAGAACAAATGAGGAAAGACATGAGTGACAACTCCACACAGGACATGTCCCACCTGAAGGCCTAAGACATCTGACACTGCAGGACATTAAAGCTGTGGATGTGGACCTTTCACATCATCCACTATTATACTATTTATCTTAGCCTTACTTAGTTTATTTATTACTTCATTATTGCCATGTAACAATGATTCACTCTGTCAGATATTGTAAATGTAAAGTTTTTTGCACAGAACTTCATTTTAACTTTTAGAACGTTGCACTCGTTCACTTTGTCTTAAACATAAATGATTATAGTGGTTTAACGTCATCATTTATGAGGAATACTGTGACAAAGCGCTCGCTCGCCCGTCCCTCTTGTCAAACAGAACTCACGATGGACAAATACAGCTCTTTCCTCATCCACTGTCAGAGCCGTGTCCCCCCGGGGCCTGGGGCCCGGACTTCAACCTCATTATGTTTCTGTTTCATGATGCAACAGATTCACTTTTACACATGATTTTCTTGTTCTGTTTGTGATGAACCTTTTCCATAAGAAAACTGTCCCTGATCATAACAATTATTCTTTTCATCATTATAATAGTGCGTTTAGATTGTGAATAACGATATACATATTATTCTATTACCACTTTAGTTGATGCTCATCTCAAAAATGTATTTGATGTTATTCATTTTAAAATATGACTAATAAGCTTAATTAAACAGGACGGATGAGATGGGGGTGAGAGAGAAGAGAGGACATACAGTGAATTGTGGGATTCAGGATTCAAACTGGCGACGCTGCGGCCGGCTGCACTTGGAGCCTGGCATATGTGCTGTGCCTTAACCACTCCACCACCGGGGGCAGCACTGATGTGATTCATTGATTCACTTGTTTTAACTGAACTCCAGATTGTAGATAACGTTTTGGCAGTTTATCAGGAACGTGCTGTAAATGTTTATTGCTGTTTGAATATTTTCTGTTCTTTGCTGTTAAAACGGAGTCATTGTTCTATTCTGAGCTGATGTTTGCTTTGTTGGCCGACGGTGGAGGCAGTTGTTGTTGGGAGATGCCACACTGGGGGTCCGTCTCTGGCAGGCTCCCTCTCACGATGATCTTTGACTGAAGGTTAATGGCTCCACACACAGAAGCAGGACTCTTCAGACCTGCTTCACATCTTTGCAGTTCTCGTATCACAAGAAAAGTGAGATTGGAGCCGGTAATGCAAAGCTGTCCATTCGATCACACATAGTTGGACGTCCCTGTCTGTGGTGGACGTCCCTGGCTGTGGTGGACGTCCCTGGCTGTGGTGGACGTCCCTGGCTGTGGTGGACGTCCCTGGCTGTGGCTGGCTGCGGTGGACGTCCCTGGCTGCGGTGGACGTCCCTGGCTGTGGTGGACGTCCCTGGCTGTGGTGGACGTCCCTGGCTGTGGCTGGCTGCGGTGGACGTCCCTGGCTGCGGTGGACGTCCCTGTCTGCGGTGGACGTCCCTGTCTGCGGTGGACGTCCCTGTCTGCGGTGGACGTCCCTGTCTGCGGTGGACGTCCCTGGCTGTGGTGGACGTCTCTGGCTGTGGCTGGCTGCGGTGGACGTCCCTGGCTGCGGTGGACGTCCCTGGCTGCGGTGGACGTCCCTAGCTGCGGTGGACGTCCCTGGCTGTGGTGGACGTCCCTGGCTGTGGCTGGCTGCGGTGGACGTCCCTGGCTGTGGTGGACGTCCCTGGCTGCGGTGGACGTCCCTGGCTGTGGTGGACGTCCCTGGCTGTGGCTGGCTGTGGTGGACGTCTCTGGCTGTGGCTGGCTGCGGTGGACGTCCCTGGCTGTGGTGGACGTCCCTGGCTGTGGCTGGCTGCGGTGGACGTCCCTGGCTGTGGTGGACGTCCCTGGCTGAGCAGATAGGGACAGTTTGAACGTGTCTTAAGTGAACTGCACCGGCCCTTTTAAGGGGTCCGAGGTTGGACCCTGGAGTAGACCACTTTGGGCTCCCACAAAGACGTGCTTGGACAAGAGACAAGGCAGACACGGCAGAAGCAGATATAAACGCAAATAATCATTTCTGTCCAAACGCTGAGTTGATCTTGTGTTAAACCTTGTGCCGTATTCAGTGTAAGTTTATTTGTCGACATCAAACGTAGCTAAACTCGTGCACATGAACCATCAGCATTTCCTGTTTATCGAAATGTTTTCTGTGCATAATTGTTGACCTTTATTTCACCAGGAAAGTCCCACTGAGATGTCCCGTCTCTGTGTTCGGGGAGTCCTGGCCCCAGGGGGCGGAGCCTAGTCTATGTCTTTGTGATAACATTGTCCAAAGAGATCAGCCTCAGGATTAAAACGTGTCATTCAGGTACAATTTAGATTTGATGAAGAAAACATTTGTCATGTGACGAGCAAGAAACGTTCCAGAGCCGATTGTCTGTGGCATCAAGGCCCTTTAATTACACATGATTCAGATGTTCATTAGTGTCACCACTGCTTTGCTGTACCTGAGTTCAGATGGCTGTGATTGACAGGTGTCTTAACCAATCAGGGACACGCATGGTCTGTCCGTATCAAAGCAAACATGACTTAAGGAGGAAAAATATTGTAGATTTCTGCTGAATCAATGAGTGAAACATAAAACACTGATAATCTTGAGGCGAGAGAAGTCTGAACGACCAATGAACTCAACCCGTCTGATTGCACCATACGTTCTTAGTTTGGCTGAAGGCGTGACATAGGGCGACCAGGTGACGGACGGTGACCTCTGTGACCTCTGTGACCTCTGACCAGCAGCTCATTTCACCTCAGACTCATTCATGATGTGAGGATTCATCTGCATCATCAAGTGCAGAGTGGAAATTATTCTAATTGGTCAAATGTTGGAGAGTTGTAAGAACAAAAAAAAAACAATATTAATCTAAACTAAAACTAAATACTCATTTGTATTGATACGTGGTGCTCGTGGCAGGGCAGTTCCAGCTCCTGCCTCACCAGAAGGAAGGTTCCACCCCACTTTGGACTTGTGAACCTTTGGACTTGAGTGAACCTTTGGACTTGAGTGAACCTTTGGACTTGTGAACCTTTGGACTTGTGAACCTTTGGACTTGTGAACCTTTGGACTTGTAACCCTTTGGACTTGTGAACCTTTGGACTTGTGAACCTTTGGACTTGTAACCCTTTGGACTTGTGAACCTTTGGACTTGTAACCCTTTGGACTTGTGAACCTTTGGACTTGTGAACCTTTGGACTTGTGAGCCTTTGGACTTGTGAACCTTTGAACTTGTGACCCTTTGGACTTGTGACCCTTTGGACTTGTGAACCTTTGGACTTGTGGGCAGCCACCAGAAGGAAGTCCTCCCACCGTCCACAGACTTGCTTGAGTGAGACAGAATTGGCTCTGGTGAATGAATGTGAGAGTGAATGTTTGTGTGTCTCTGTGTTGACCCTGTTACAAATGAAGGCATAAAGCGGAAAATTCAGATCACGCATATTTCTTATGATCAAATGAGGGCATAAAGTGGAGGATTGGAGATGTTCCCTTGTTATTTTCATATACACAGTACAACATGAGCCTCCTGTAGCAGCTGGAGCACTAAACGTGACGAGCCCCAGTGTCTTCTGCTCCTGCACATTTTACAGACTGACTACATCCCAATGCCGTCTGCACCTTCACTTTAGCCTATGAGGAACTTTCGGACTAGCGAACATTCGGACCAGTGAACCTTCGGACCAGTGAACCTTCGGACTAGCGAACCTTCGGACTAGTGAACCTTTAAAACCTTCGGACTAGCGAACCTTCGGACTAGCGAACCTTCGGACTAGCGAACCTTCGGACTAGCGAACCTTCGGACTAGCGAACCTTCGGACTAGTGAACCTTCGGACTAGTGAACCTTCGGACCAGTGAACCTTCGGACCAGTGAACCTTCGGACCAGTGAACCTTCGGACCAGCGAACCTTCGGACTAGTGAACCTTTAAAACCTTCGGACCAGTGAACCTTCGGACCAGCGAACCTTCGGACTAGTGAACCTTTAAAACCTTCGGACCAGTGAACCTTCGGACCAGCGAACCTTCGGACTAGTGAACCTTTAAAACCTTCGGACTAGCGAACCTTCGGACTAGCGAACCTTCGGACTAGCGAACCTTCGGACTAGCGAACCTTCGGACTAGTGAACCTTCGGACCAGTGAACCTTCGGACCAGCGAACCTTCGGACTAGTGAACCTTTAAAACCTTCGGACCAGCGAACCTTCGGACCAGCGAACCTTCGGACCAGCGAACTTTCGGACCAGCGACCTTTTGGACTAGTGAACCTTTAAAACCTTCGGACTAGTGAACCTTCGGACCAGCGAACCACCAGCGAACCTTCGGACCAGCGAACTTTCGGACCAGCGAACTTTCGGACTAGTGAACCTTTAAAACCTTCGGACTAGCGAACCTTTGGACTCGTGGGGGGTAACCAGCTGGAGCGTGGCGGGAGCGTGGCGGGAGCGTGGCGGGAGCATAGGGAGAGTAGGGAGTGGTCTTATCGCGCTGTCGTGTGTCGTCTCGTTGCTTTTATCTAAAGGGCTCGGCACACTTGCCCTTGAGAGTGAACACAGGGTTTTGATGCTTTAGTCAACACGAGCGTGAGTCAAGTAAACCCACACAAACAGTGTCCACGCCCACCTTTTCAGGGACTCAAACCAAAATACTACAACTGCAGGTGAAGTACACATATACTTGTTTGCCAACGCTTCCAGTGAGTTGTGCTGTTGGTGAGTGCGTCTGGGATATAATGATATAAAGATGATATAATGATGATGTAATGATGATGTAATGATGATGTGATGATGATGTGATGATGATGTGATGATGATGTGATGATGATGTGATGATGATGTGATGATCATGTGATGATCATGTGATGATCATGTGATGATCATGTGATGATGATGTGATGATCATGTGATGATGATGTGATGATGATGTGATGATCATGTGATGATGATGTGATGATGATGTGATGATGATGTGATGATGATGTGATGATGATGTGATGATGATGTGATGATCATGTGATGATCATGTGATGATCATGTGATGATGATGTGATGATGATGTGGTGATGATGTGGTGATGATGTGGTGATGATGTGATGATGATGTTATGAACTAGAAAATCTGCAATGGCTGAAGCCATTGCTGGAGTGTCTCTCTCCCTCTCTCTCTCCCTCTCTCCCCTTTTGCAAATTCTGCAAAAAGTACAAGTTTTTCACATGTCAAAAGTAATAGCACACCTACTACTGTGAAAGCGATCACAATGAGGTATAACATGTTGAAATCAGTTGAAGCGTTAAGGAGTGGAAACTGGCTAAATGGAAAATCATGGAAAATATAATAAAAAATATGTGAAATACAAGAACATATAGTGTCTGCGTGACATCACGCAGACACTCAATTAAGTTTTTACCAAACGACAGAAACCTGTTTTGTCCCGCGAGTGTGCTCGTGCTCGAGCGTGCGCGAGCGCGCGTGCGTGAACGGGCGTGCCCTTGGGCACACGTGATCTTCTGTTGACATAATAGTGTGTGCTGCTGACACGGCTCAGGCTTCAGCATGAGTCCAGCACACTGTCCACTGTAGACTGTCCACTATAGACTGTCCACTATAGACTGTCCACTATAGACTGTCCACTGTAGACTGTCTACTGTAGACTGTCCATTGAAGACTGACCACTGGGACCAGAAAGCTTCAAATCCAAACAATTCAGGCAACATTGTGATCAGCACATTTAGTTTGCTGTTACCTGGTTATTACACGCTTCATACCTTTTCAGTCTGTTTCCCTCACGCTGTTTCTGGGCCGGTGCCGCTTCGTGCCGGCTCGTGGTTTGGCTCCAGTTACAGAAATGAGAACCAGTTCCTGGATGAATACAAACATAAAAGTGACATATAATAGTTGGCACTTCCTAAAATAAATAATGGAGAAGGCAAAATAAAGTCAGACGTTAATCATCTTGTGTGTGTGTCCAGGTGTCCAGATGTGGAGGCCCCTGTCCTGCACGTGTTAGAGCTGCCCCTGTCCCATGAGAGTGTGCTCCGGGCGCTGCCACTGACCAGGGCTGTGGCTGCCCCAACATGGACCAGCAGAGGGACAAGTATGGAGAGCGGCCCTCCCGGAGCACCAAAGTGTCCCAGGGCAGCCGCAGCGGGCACCCCTCCAGGCCCTCGGGCTCCTCCAGCTCCTCGGGGGTGCTCATGGTCGGACCAAACTTCCGTGTGGGAAAGAAGATCGGCTGTGGGAACTTTGGTGAACTGAAGCTGGGTGAGTCTGGATCAGGGATGGTGGTTTAAAAGTCTTCTTTCTTTTTGAGCCTTGGAATTGATGTTCTCTAAATGTTTGAATACTTGATGTGGGATGTTAATATGATGCTAAATAGCTTTGAGCTTTTAACCATGTTAAAACATCATCAGAAACAGATCTGGTGTTTTATTTAGCTTCATTTACACTTTGATGAGTCTTCTTTAAAGTTCTCTTCATACGAGCCTCAAAAAACCCTCAGTTTCAAATGTTTGTAATTTGTGATGTCATAAGTCATTGCCAAACATTGGTTACACACACTGGAGCATATGGAGCTCTTTTCCTGACGTGAGAAATGCCAGACTGACATAAGTCATGAATGCTTTTTTAGACTAATTTAACTCAAGAGCAAGAGCATATTTAAGACAGGAGTGAGTTGTGGATTAAACTGAAAAAACCTCTGTTTCTCACAGGCAAGAACCTGTACACCAACGAGTACGTGGCCATCAAACTGGTGAGTCTGTCCTTCTATTAGAGCAGCAGGAGGAGCAGGAGGAGAGTCGTACAGAGGAGCAGGAGGAGAGTCGTACAGAGGAGCAGGAGGAGAGAGTCGTACAGAGGAGCGGGAGGAGAGAGTCGTACAGAGGAGCGGGAGGAGAGAGTCGTACAGAGGAGCGGGAGGGGAGAGTCGTACAGAGGAGCGGGAGGAGAGAGTCGTACAGAGGAGCGGGAGGAGAGAGTCGTACAGAGGAGCGGGAGGAGAGAGTCGTACAGAGGAGCGGGAGGAGAGAGTCGTACAGAGGAGCGGGAGGAGAGAGTCGTACAGAGGAGCGGGAGGAGAGAGTCGTACAGAGGAGCGGGAGGAGAGAGTCGTACAGAGGAGCGGGAGGAGAGAGTCGTACAGAGGAGCGGGAGGAGAGAGTCGTACAGAGGAGCCGGAGGAGAGAGAGGAGAGAGTCGTACAGAGGAGCGGGAGGAGAGAGTCGTACAGAGGAGCGGGAGGAGAGAGTCGTACAGAGGAGCGGGAGGAGAGAGTCGTACAGAGGAGCGGGAGGAGAGAGAGGAGAGAGTCGTACAGAGGAGCGGGAGGAGAGAGTCGTACAGAGGAGCGGGAGGAGAGAGTCGTACAGAGGAGCGGGAGGAGAGAGTCGTACAGAGGAGCGGGAGTAGAGAGTCGTACAGAGGAGCGGGAGGAGAGAGTCGTACAGAGGAGCGGGAGGAGAGAGTCGTACAGAGGAGCGGCAGGAGAGAGTCGTACAGAGGAGCGGGAGTAGAGAGTCGTACAGAGGAGCGGGAGGAGAGAGTCGTACAGAGGAGCGGGAGGAGAGAGTCGTACAGAGGAGCGGGAGGAGAGAGTCGTACAGAGGAGCGGGAGGAGAGAGTCGTACAGAGGAGCGGGAGGAGAGAGTCGTACAGAGGAGCGGGAGGAGAGAGTCGTACAGAGGAGCGGGAGGAGAGAGTCGTACAGAGGAGCGGGAGGAGAGTCGTACAGAGGAGCAGGAGGAGAGAGTCGTACAGAGGAGCAGGGAGGAGAACGAGGAGAGAAAGTCACCTGTGATGAGGAGGAGGAGGAGCAGGAGGAGGAGCTAGGTAGTGTCATTTCATAATCCTGTTCACGTCTTTGTCCTTCACAAAGCAGTTTGTTGTTGAGGTGAGCCAACAACAAACAAAAGTCAAGCCCCGCCCCTGAGCGTTACCATGGCGCTCGTCTCACAGAGATAACTGAGGCCAGGACTTGTGTCCACACCAACGTATCAAAGTCCAGTCTCCTCACAGCTCAGAAGCTGCTGGAACACCAGGGGCCACAGGGGGGCACACCAGGGGCCACAGGGGGGCACACCAGGGGCCACAGGGGGGCACACCAGGGGCCACAGGGGGGCACACCAGGGGCCACAGGGGGGCAGGGCCTGCTGGAACACCAGGGGCCACAGGGGGGCAGGGTCTGCTGGAACACCAGGGACCACAGGGGGGCAGTAGTGCAGACTCACGCTGCCTCCAGTGTCCTGTGTTTGTGAGAGTGAATATGGCACAGTCTGTGGAGCCTGCAGGGCCCCTCTGGAGCCCTCTGGAGCCCTCTGGAGCCTGCAGGGCCCCTCTGGTCTACACGTAACCCTGGTGTTTGCAGCAATACAGTCAATATTCACTGTATTATCTACATTTATTTTTATATCTACATTACCCACCTCTTCTTCTGTTTCTACTTCATTGAGAGTTATACATTCACAAAATGTGAAAATACATTCATATCCAATGTTTTATGTTGTTGTGTTGTCACTTTTCAGGAGCCAGTGAAATCGAGGGCCCCTCAGCTACATCTAGAATACCGCTTCTATAAAACGCTGGGAACCACAGGTAACATCATTTCTGTTCATTCAGGTCATGTTGTATGTTAGCTTTAGCCATTTTCACATAAGCTAATGGCTAACAGATGAGCAACATGAGGAATGGTGTCAAACGCAAAAGGAATACACAGAGTCTGAGCTCTAACGAGTCTGAGCTCTAACGAGTCTGAGCTCTAACGAGTTCAAACACCGACAGGAGGCGTGGTCAGACTGAGCCACCTGTTCAGAATCAGAGGGTTCTATTTCATCCCTACTGACCGCCAGAGGGCGGTGCTGAAGCACTGAATGTTCCCTTCGCACATGCGCAGTTCAAGTAGTTATACCAAATGAGTCACACCTGTGACCCTGGATGGCACCCAGAGGTAATATATTCCCCCGCCATCCATCACAAAGTCGCTTGAAGTCCTACTACCTTGTGGTTGGAGCTTCGGATTTTGCACTCCGAGGACTGCGACGATTTAATTTTCGCTGAAATTTACAGGTATTTCTTAAACTGCTATTTGTGTTACATTGCTGTGGATTGTTGGTGAAGGCAGGCGTACACGCACCCTCTCCCACGCCTCATAACGTTGTCTGATCGCATCCGTGCTATCTCTAACGGTGTTAGTAGCTTTATTTTACGCTGGTTGCGCCCCTACCTTAGTTGACCTCTCGCCCTCTGGCCGAGCGCCCCCTCCCAGATGCTCAAAACGCCTCTCTGAGCCCGCAGGCCCTGACGGTCCTGCAAAAAAAGACATCCAGAGTGGAGCAGCTATCGGCTAAATTAGAAGCGATCAAGTCCATGTTGCAGGCTCATCGCGTGGATTCCCCTGCTGCTGAGGCTGGATTTCCTTACCAATCCATGCCTACTCTTGCTCCGGAGGACGATGTTCTCTCCGTGGCAGCATCTGCCTCTAACTTTAGAGATGAGGCACCATCCTTCCATGGTTCTGGGGATGGTTCTTATGACTCTGCTCGAAGTTATAGTGGCTCAGGCGATAGCCCCATGCAGAATGTCCTGCGTAAAGCCCTGGGGCTTCTCCAGGTGGCGATTCCGCAGCCTGAGCAGCCCGGCTCTGCCAGTGCTTTTTTCAGGCAGGGACGTGCTCCTACGCCTTTTGTCGTGCTGCCGTCCACAGAGTATCTTTAAGAGATGCATGCCTGCTGGAGAGATCCGAGCGCTTTTTCGAGGCTCTCATCAGACGGACGGGTTCTGGCCGCTATGCATAAGCCATCGGCAGCCGGTCTAGATCGCATGCCTGCTGTTGAACCCGCCATTGCGTCTCTCATTGTTTCCACCTAAGAGGCATTACGCCAGGACATTAGATGTCCTCGGTCCCAATGTCGGGTGACTGACGACTTGATGACCAAGGCATTCATTTCTGGTGCGCGGGCTGGTCGCTTAGGCAATTCACTGGCTCATGTGATGCTGGCGCTCTCTTCCTCCCTTCAAGGGAGTGATGCCGCTGATACTGCTGCAAATATGTTTTGTGACACAGCGCTACAGGCTTTTGTGCTTATGACGAGGGAACTAGGCAGAGTTATGTCTTCCCTTGTTCAAGCCCGTCGACAGATCTGGCTTGCTCAGTCTCCCCTCACTGAGGCGTGCCGTAGGACCCTTCGCAGTGTGCCCGTGCAGCCCGGAGAGTTGTTTGGCTCCGCTGCCGTGGAAGGGTTAGAACGGACTGCTCTCGCCCGACAGACCAGGCAGCAACTTTCTGGCTTCAACAGAGCGGGGCCCACCCCTCGGTCTGTGAGACGCCAGACGGCTGGCCCTAGTTTTCAGTCACCTTCAGAGTTAATCTGGTGGGGTACACTACCCCCCAGAGGGTCCTGACAGGGGATTTCGCGGCATCCCACGCCAACCGGGACACCAGCCAAGACCTTCGGGTACTGGCCGCCGCCCCCCCAGGGCCCCGAGGGGCACGAAACTGAAACATTCAGGCCGGCCAGCGGATATTTTTCCAATCAGCAGCTCAGCTACAGCTGACCCATGGGTGGTTGCCACTTTGACTCATGGGTATCGACTGCAATTCCGACGCCAGCTACACATGTCAGGCCGGGTCAAGATGACTATGATCAGCGACCCGGCAAAAGCTCAAGCATTGACCGTGGAGCTATCCGTCCTCCTGGCCAAGGGTGCTATCGAGGGAGTAGATCCTCTGTTGCAACCCGGAGGCTACTACTCCACGTATTTTCTCGTGCCCAAAAAGACGGATTTCGTCCCGTTTGGATCTCAGGGGACTCAACCATTTCCTCAAGGTGTTGCCATTCCACATGCTCACCACAGGAGAGGTTCTTCAGTCACTCACAGACGGGGAGTGGTTCACGTCTGTAGATCTCGAAGATGCCTACTTCCATGTGCCCATTGCACCTCAACATCGGCAGTTTCTCAGGTTTGCCTATCTAGGCAGCCATTGGCAATTCCGGGTGCTCCTATTCGGACTCTCCCTTTCCCCGAGAGTGTTCACACGATGTGTGAAAGCAGCCCTTGCGCCTTTGCAGGCCAACGGACTGAAAGTCCCACCATATCTGGACGACTGGCTAATTTGCGCTCCATCCCGAGCGCAAGTCATCCGGGATACAGCTCGCCTGCTGGCTCATGTGACCCAGCTGGGCTTCAGAGTGAATATGGGGAAGAGCAACCTGGTCCCATCCCAGAGGGCCACATTTCTGGGAATAGAGTTAAATACTGTGTCGATGAAGGCTTGTCCATCACTTCGTCGGCTGGACGACATTCAAAATACGGTCTCTCGTTTCGGGCCTGGCAGTCGGCACCCTTTCATCGAGTTTCTTCAACTTGTGGGGAAGCTGACCTCCGTTACACGCATTGTGCCCCTCGGCCTCCTGTCATTGCGTCCTCTGCAGCGGTGGCTGAACAGTTTCCACCTGGACGCTACACGGCACCGAAGGCGAACGCTTCGGGTGACGTGGCAGTGCTTGCATGCACTGGCCCCATGGAGGGACAAGCAGTACTTGGCGGGGTCCCCATGGGCTTGGTGGTGTGTTGCAGGGAGGTGGTTACCACAGACTCCTGCAGCACAGGATAGTCCAAGGGATGTGGTCTCAGAGGGATCGCTTGTATCACATCAATGTTTTAGAACTGCGTGCTGCTCATCTGGCTTCAGCCTCAGGCATTTCCTGCCACACCTGAGAGGGAAACATATTCTGGTTTGGTCGGACAACACCTCCATGGTTTATCACATCAACCATCAGGGAGGTGTGCGATCGGCTCGGCTCCTCGAGGTGTCTCGCAATCTGTTGAGATGGGCTGCTCCTCGTATCTGCCGGGAGAAAGCAATTCCGTGGCAGACTTTCTTTCACGGGAGCAACCCCTTCCAGGAGGGTGGTCCCTCCACCCCGAGGTGGTGCACACGATTTGGGGTCTTTTTGGTCAGGCGCAAGTAGATTTGTTCGCCTCAGAAGAGTCGACCCACTGCCCGCTATGGTTCTCCCTCGCAAGGCCCTGAGGCCATGCGCTGGCACACGCATGGCCTCAGGGCCTTCTGTACGCGTTTCCTCCTCTTCCACTGATTTGGCCCACCCTACAGAGGGTCCTTCAAGAGGGTCAAAGGCTATTGCTGAAAGCCCCGTGCTGGCAAAGACGTAAACACTGCCATGCGCCGCTGTCAATAGCGCACATGGACCCTAATTAGCATGCGTCTTCCGGGCATAAGTTGAAGCCGGCGAAATAAGTTTAAAGATGCGAGAGACAGGAGCGCCTCGTACGTGTCGAGCTGCGCGGAACCGTGTATCCACATGTGAACACTGAAGCTGCAACCGGTAAGATCGCTGGTTTTATCTGAACTGTTTTAAGCTGTGGCCGCCGCGTGCAATGTTGTGATGGTTAATGTGCTGCGTGTTAAAGGGGCGGGGTCAGCGTGGTCTTTGGTCTGGGTGTAAATATGAATGAAATAACTTAAGTGTTATGTTGTGGTGTGATATATTTGGCATTAAGTAAATACAAAGTAAAGTCAAAGTAATATTGCTTAATTGCTGCATTCATTAATTGGAGTTTATATTTTGTAATTGTATTTTGTATTTGTATTCTACAGTTAAATATGGTCTGGTGTTTAATGCTGCTAATATGATGTATTATTTTGATTTGTTGTGTAAAATATTTTCATATTCTACTTTTGACACTGCTAAGTTGATGCTTTATAGTGATTCAAGTTGACATTTATGCTAGTTTTTGTAACTGTTATTTTACACTGTGACTTAATTATTTACACTGGTGTTTTGTCTGTTTGAAGGTTTTATCTGACTTTTGATGCCAATGGATCTGAACATTAAAGATGGAAATGTGTCTAAAGGCAAAACATTGTATCAGATGAAACAGCTACTTTGACCCTTGACCCAGACTGACTCTGTCAACAATACTCAACATGCTCTTGTTGTTGAGTTGAGTCTTAGCTAGTAGCTTGTGATTTGTAAGTTGTAACTTCTGTTAAAAACAGTGAATAAAGCAGACAAGTTGAGTTTATTTCACTCTGCAGTTAAGCCTTGTGTTTGATAGTTGTCCTTGTACAAGTGTCTTCAACTTAATTTAGCCAAGTGTCTTGTGTTATGCTGTTGTAACATTATGCAAATATGGCATGGTTTAGGTCCGGATCTAATGAGTCCGGACCTAAACCTAAACCTCTGGATTCGAATCCGGACTTGAACCTGAACGCGGGTTTAGGTCTGCATCCCTAGATGAAAGCTGTTTTCCCAGTGGTGTTCTGCCCACGGTGAGTTCTGTGCCTCTTATCTTGGAGTTTCTCCAATCTCTCCTTGATGATGGCCGGTCCCCGTCGACCCTGAAAGTATATGTTGCTGCCATATCTTGTAATCATGATTTGGTCAACAATCGTACTGTGAGGAGTCATAACTTGGTTTCACTTTTTTTACGGGGAGCTCGTAGGTTGCGGCCCTCCGTCGCTCCACGTGCCCCAATATGGGACTTGTCAGTGGTGTTAGATTCCCTCTGCCAACCTCCATTTGAACCCTTGGCACAGGCGGACATTAAATGGCTGTCTGGGAAGACTGCATACTTGTCGGCCATGATCTCCGCGAAAAGAGTCAGTGAGTTACATGCCCTTTCGGTCAGTCCCACATGTCTCAGATAGAGCTCGGATGACTCTGGTGTCACCTTATGGCCAAATCCGACGTTTCTGCCCAAGGTGTTGTCCTGCGCTCATTGCAACCGGCCTTTGAGTTTGGCTCGGTATGAGCCTCCAGCTGGAGAAGGCAGGGACAGGCTCCGGTCATTGTGCCCAGTGAGGGCATTGCAGGCCTATATTGCGGCAACTGCAGACATAAGGTGCTCAGACCAGCTATTCGTATGCTACGGTGGTGCTAAGAAGGGCTGTCCACTATCCAGACAGCGTCTTTCGCATTGGGTTGTCGATGTGATACGCCGTGCTTACGGTGTGGCAGGACTCCCCCCACCGCCCGGCGTGAGGGCTCATTCCACCAGAGGCGTCTCCACTTCCTGGGCTGCCATGAAGGGTGTTCCATTGGGAACTATATGCGAGGCTGCATCTTGGACTGGGCCGGGCACTTTCGCCAGATTCTACAGCGTCAATGTAGCTGCTCCACATCCTCTTGGTTCTCCAGGAATCCCCGGGTCCTTCTCAGTGAGGTATGTGCTTGGGATTCTTCGTGACATAGCTGGTATTATGTCATTCAGTGCTTCAGCACCGCCCTCTGGTGGTCAGTAGGGATGATATAGAACGAAAGTTACATATGTAACTACGGTTCTATGAATCCCGGATGACCGCCAGAGGCGCTCTGTCACTCCAAATCCTTGCGGTTTTGCGAGAAGATTCTGAGAATGGAGTGATGGATGGCTGGGGAATATATTACCTCTGGGGCGTACCCCGCCTAAGGCCCGAAGTCACTGGGATAGGCTCCAGTCACCCGCGACCCCGAAAGGGAACAAGCGGTAGAAAATGGATGGATGGATGGAATCCTGTGTTTTGAGCTTTGGATAAAACACATAGTTTGAGCAGACGTTTAACAAAGCTGAAGATTTGGCGGCCGACGCGGCGCAGTGACCAATCAGAGACGCTCCAGTGACGTGTTCACGCCTTTGACTGTCCAGAAGAAGGACCAGAACAAACCCACCAGTAAAAATCATCCAGACAGAAATGATGATATTCGTACACTCTGGTCACCTCTGAAGTATCTGGACCCTGATAGGCTCTCGGGCCAATCACCTCAAACACACCGAAGCCACGCCCTCAACCTGGTCTGCCATCACCAAGGGAACAGCCACACAGGGAAACACAACCATCTCTGAGCACGTGCGCTGGGCGCCTCAGATGTGAGGCTGCTGGTCAGTTTATCATTCAGACGCGTGTCCAGGGGGTCCAGGGCGTAGAGGGCGTACAGGGGGTCCGGGCGTACAGGGGGTCCGGGGCGTACAGGGGGTCCGGGGCGTACAGGGGGTCCGGGGCGTACAGCGGGTCCGGGGCGAGAGTCCGTCAGTCGTTTAGTTTGTTGATTAAAACACTTTCAACTGATTAAATATTTAGTTGAGATTCTAATTTTTTGTTTGGACCACAGCAGACAGGAGAACATGTGTTTGGATGAGTCCCTAAACGTGGCCTTTAACCTTTAACAGTCGAGCGGATCAAGCGCTTCATCCTTAACACTCGGGACAATTTACATTACATGAAATATGTTTTCATCTGATGTGAAAATCTGTTTGCACCTCATCTGACCTGCTGCAGGGTCTAGAGTGGTCTGGATTTGCTTGTTCTCCGTGTGCTTGAGCGTGTTAGCAGAGCGGCCCCACAGAGCGGCCCCACAGAGCGGCCCCACAGAGCGGCCCCACAGAGTCCAGTCCAGAGCCCTTCATCTCCTTTAAAATGCACATTCATCATCTGTTTGTAATCCACCACGTGCACCTCCACAAGTGCATGAAGAGCTGCGCGGCCCTCGGAGCTGCGTGGCCCTCAGAGCAGCTGCGTGGCCCTCAGAGCAGCTGCGTTGCCCTCAGAGCAGCTGCGTGGCCCTCAGAGCAGCTGCGTGGCCCTCAGAGCAGCTGCGTGGCCCTCAGAGCAGCTGCGTGGCCCTCAGAGCAGCTGCGTGGCCCTCAGAGCAGCTGCGTGACCCTCAGAGCTGCGTGGCCCTCAGAGCTGCCCTCAGAGCTGCGTGGTCAGACAGAGGATTTAATGACTATTGTTTTCAGAGGCAGCGGTTGGAAAAGGCCAACTGTGCGGAAACTCATTAAATATTTAGAGTACGGCTCTGCTCAGCACTGACCCGCCTGTGTCCTGGTCTCAGCACTGACCCGCCTGTGTCCTGGTCTCAGCACTGACCCGCCTGTGTCCTGGTCTCAGCACTGACCCGCCTGTGTCCTGGTCTCAGCACTGACCCGCCTGTGTCCTGGTCTCAGCACTGACCCGCCTGTGTCCTCGCCCCAGCACTGACCCGCCTGTGTCCTCGCCCCAGCACTGACCCGCCTGTGTCCTCGCCCCAGCACTGACCTGCCTGTGTCCTCGCCCCAGCACTGACCCGCCTGTGTCCTCGCCCCAGCACTGACCCGCCTGTGTCCTCACCTCAGCACTGACCCGCCTGTGTCCTCGCCTCGTGGCCTCCTTTTCCTGGCCACGCCTTAGCGGGCCGGTGTGGTGGTCTGGGCGTGGCCCGCACTGGCTTGTAATGAATGAATGTGGTCACGCTCGGATGCTCAGGTGCTTTTGTCACGAGACGTTAGTAGAAATGAAGCGTTACCGTGGAAATATCCCGTTGAGTTTTACCAGGCCGACATGTAAACACACAAATGTACTGGAGCTGGGTAAACACACAAATGTACTGGAGCTCTGTAATGTAATGTATTGAGCTGTTAAAGGTATTTCCAGCTCAGCCTGATGATGAAACCCGACACCAGTGAAGAGCGCCTCATACACAGACGTGACCCGGCTCCTTCTGAGCAGGATTCAGGCTCCTCGCAACCACGGCCTGTTCTGATGGCATATCGTCATCATGTCTTTTAATTTGTGATCTACTGTAATCAGTGTAGAGTATTAGGTATTTTATAAACTGTTTAATATCAGGTTAATGAAAGGATAAAGCAAGAAAAGCATTCACACTTTCTGGATGTTCTTAGAGCCACTATCGAAAAGCCTTTAGTATCAGGCCCTAAACATTAAGCATGTTCCCTCCGTGAGGGTTTGGCCCGTAGGCCGGGCCGGGCGGGGCAGCGTGGAATGAGGAAGAGGCGTGTCCTGTCCACACTGAGCAGCACTCTCAATGATTGGTCGTCTTCTGCTTTCATCATTATCTTTCCAAACTCAGTGCTGAGGAGCGTGATCTCAGTCTTACAGAGCAGATTACAGAGCTCCAGTACATTTGTGTGTTTACCCAGCAGCCTCAGCTCTGCCCCGCCCCCTGCGCCGCTCACATGGTTCACCTTGGACCTGAACATCATTAATCTGGAGGCAAAATAAACCCATGGGCTGATTGAAAGATTTTGGAGAAATATCTACTTGGCATTTTTCTGACAAACACTGTGATTAGGATTTGATTTGTGATTTTGGTTTTGATTGTAGGGTTGAAAAATTCCGTTCTAATTTCACATTTAAAATTTGATCACAACTCACAAACTTTAAAGAGAAGACTGAAACAAACATTTGCAGCAGTTATTACTTTAGTATTTCTTTGTTGGCCGTGGCTGCAGAGCCGCGGCGCGGTCAATTGGCCCAGCAGTTCCAGGAACCGCGGCACTGCCATATAGCCTCATGCCTAACCCTGACCCTCACCCTGAAACTCACCCTGACCCTGACACTAACCCTCACCCTCACCCTCACCCTGAAACTCACCCTGACCCTGACACTAACCCTCACCCTCACCCTCACCCTGACCCTGACCCTCACCCTGACCCTGACCCTAACCCTGACCCTGACCCTCACCCTGACCCTCACCCTGACCCTCACCCTAACCCTAACCCTGACCCTCACCCTGACCCTAACCCTCACCCTAACCCTGACCCTAACCCGGCGCGGTCAAATAGCGCTGCAGTTTCAGGAGCCGCGGCACAAAACAACATGTCAGTTTGGGCTCTGTGAACACGCTCTTCTTTGTTTTACAGAGACTCGGTTAAAAACATTGATTGCAGAAAAAGGGTTAAAATGGAACAAATAATATATAATACACTTTGGAATCCATGATGACACATTTCATTTTATTTATAAAGTGCTTTTCAGGAAACTCAAAGAATTTACAGAACAATAATAAAACTGTTGATTTGGACCAGATTAATGAAAACAGATTATATAATAGATAAAAACACTGCGTTACAAAATTAGCTCAAAAGCAGAAGAAAGAAGCTTTAAAATTGTTATCTGTTCCTCTTTTACATAACATTTTACATAATACGACAAGATGATGGTTGTTTTTTTCTTTGAGATTTGCGAATTACAATTCTGATTAGTTTGCGATACAGTGGCTCTAGTTTTCATACGACTGGAACTTTTCCACATTTTGTCACGTCACGACCACAAACGTGAATAAATTCGATTGGGATATTTTATGAAAGAGCAGCACAAAGTGACGCACAGTTGCATGACGATACATGATTACTAGATTTAAAAAAAAATAGATAATAAACAGAAAAGTGCTGTGTAAAAGTATTCTGGAGCTCTCTCTCTGTCACAGCTGAAAGTCTGTGGAGGTTTGTCTCTGACACTTCTTCTCATTCTTCTGTGTGAAACTGCTTTGACGCCTGATGCACCTCCATGTGACAGTGGGACAGAGGGTGTGTCCAGAGTCATGTGACCTGTTTTACACCACACTGTGTGTCACTTTTAGGCCAAAACGTTCAGTTTTGCTCAGGCCAGAGCAGCTTCTCCCACATGTTTGCTGTGTCCTCATGTCTTCTGACAAACTGCAAACAGGACTTCTTATGGCTGTTTTCAACAGTGGCTTCTTCTTCTGCCGCTCTTCCATAAAGGACAGATTTGTGGAGACGAACAATCCTGGACAGATTCCTTGTCCGCAGAGCTCCTCTAGAGTCCCCCTGGAGGAGCTGTGGAGCACTGCAGCTCCTCCAGAGTCCTCCTGGAGGAGCTGTGGAGCTCTGCATCTCTGCAGGACCTGTACGTCTCCAGGACTCTGGGACCCTTGTCACCCTGGACATGGACTATTTGAGCCACTCCCTTCAGGCAGGAGGCTACTCCCCTCAGGCAGGAGGCCACTCCCCTCAGGGAGGAGGCCACTCCCCTCAGGCATGAGGCCACTCCCCTCAGGCATGAGGCCACTCCCCTCAGGCAGGAGGCTACGGTCCATCCGGACCAGAACCTCCTGCCACAAGAACAGTTTCTTTCCCTCTGCTGTTGGACTCATGATCTCTTTATAACTGTCACTTAATAATCATGTCATCAACCTGTCCATTTACACTTTACACTAGTTTTTACACTACTTCTAACGCTGACTAAACTGAATTAAATGATGCGAATATATTCAGTATTTAGTATAAGTCATTTATCTTCTATAGTTAACTCTAACCTTTTCATGTTGCATCTTTTTGCCAAAGCAAGTTCCTAGTTTGCGAATTTTTGACAAAGACAAACCTTTTTCTGATCCTGATTCTGACTTCACATTTGTGTGCCACTTTGTGTTGTCCTTTCACAAAAATGCCAATACATTTTAAGTTTGTGGTCGTGACATAATGAACTGTGGTTCCAGGTGTTGGAACACTTTTGCAGCCGCTTTATCTCTGTCACACTTCTCAGTCACACTCTGGAGCTCTGGCTTTGGAAGACGGTGTCGGCGTATGAAGCTGCTCCAGGTTGGCTCATGGTCACAGTGTCATCTCACACTTTCAAATAGTTTACAGTAAATTGTCCTCTTCTTTTTAGATGTACACGTAAAACACGGATACGCCAGGACTAAGAGGATTATAGAGTGTTGATGTACATCCTGCTAATCCCACAGATGCTCCTGACAATGAACCTAATCCCAGCAGTTGTCTTCTGCTCTGTACATGAACACAGCCATGGATTTCCTGACAGGGACAACCAAAAAGCCACGTTTCCACTGATTCAGCTGAAACATCTTGATTTTTTTTGTCCAGTGTCCAGATAACTACCTTTTGAAACCTTTTCACAGTGACTCCAGGGGTGGTGACTTTTATATTGAGGCGACATGTTGTAGCAAAACAAAGCTAGCTCACGTTAGCATCAGCTGTTTCCTGTTTATCGACTGTGACTCGACAAGAGAGGTTAAAACAAAGTGAAAAATAAATGCAGAAAAAGCTGAAGAGAAACAGGAAGTAGTTTCTTGTTTCCTCTAGCTATAAACTCACAGCTCTGCCTCTGGACCCAGAGCCACGCCCTAAACATGGAGCCACACTGTGTTTGGGGGCGAGGGCCGTTTGATACATGGCAAATGTCTCCTCCACACTGGACCTTGAGTTGAAGTGTCATGTTTGTGTTTGGTTTCAGCGGAGGGCGTTCCCCAGGTGTTCTACTTCGGCCCGTGTGGGAAGTACAATGCCATGGTGCTGGAGCTGCTGGGCCCCAGTATGGAGGACCTGTTTGACCTCTGTGACCGGACGTTCTCACTCAAGACTGTCCTGATGATAGCCATTCAGCTGGTAAGTACAGACCACTGCTGGAGAGCGTAGCCATCAGGGTGTTCCCCTCTCTGACGAGGCGTGTGCGTCCAAAAGTCTGTCCAATGAGACCGTCCAAATGTCTGTCCAATGAGACCACCGTCACACCGGTGCGCCTCACTTTTATTCAAGATCTGTACTCTTTAAAACTGACTTCAGCAGCCTCTGAGCGCAGAGAATGGCCCTCACCTCTGTTGTGGCTCCTTATTGAAGCTGTGTAAAGCCGTGTAAAACCTCAGCCATGGCTCGGCTTAGTGTGTGGATATCATTTATTTGACGCTTTTACGCTCGCGACAGTGAGATGCACATACACACATGTAAGAACCCGCGCTGACCACCAGGGGCACCCTTTTACGTGAATAAATATTAACGCAGGAGCCGGGAGGATGATTAACACGGACGTGCTTGTCCTGACTGAGTCTGTCAGTGACGCAGCATAACAAGATATTTATTTTGGTTCTCTGCCATAGTGATTAACAAAATATGTTTTTTTAGATCTTTTGGATGGGGGGCAGAAGTCTTCAAAGTGTTGCATTTTGGAAGCTAAAACCCATGAATAAAGGGTGCATAAATTGTCTAAACCTGATCAGTAAGAGGAATCAACACTGGTATTGATCTAGTCAATTCCCATTCTTGCCTTTATTCACTGTAGTTTTTATATTACTCTGATCTGAGTTGTTTTGTAAAAATAAGAAAGGAATCACAAACTATATGTTAAGAATAAAAGGTGCACCTAAATGAAGATGTAGACGCAGCAGTGCAAACCAAACCGAAAGCTCATTTTGGAGGCCTGGCTCTGTTTCTAACCTTCAGACTCTAAATCCTCTTTGGACCTTGTTTGATTTCTGTTTTTGTTCACATTTTGTTACACTTGTCAGCCTTTTCCACATTGATGCATCCTGTGAACTGTATGTTGCCAAACACAAAGGCATTAGACTGAATGTTCTAAATAATAAATCAAATCTGAGACTCTGATTTCTTTGTTTTCTTCAGCTTTCTCGAATGGAGTATGTGCACTCTAAGAACCTCATCTATCGAGATGTAAAACCTGAAAACTTTCTGATTGGGAGACAAGGGAACAAAAAGGAACACATCATTCACATCATTGACTTTGGCCTGGCCAAAGAATACATCGACTCAGAGACCAAAAAACACATTCCGTATCGGGAGCACAAGAGTCTGACCGGCACCGCTCGATACATGTCCATCAACACACACCTGGGGAAAGGTACGGCCTGTACATTATGTTATAGTCACTATAACTTATCACTCACTGTCTCTGTGTCTGTTGCAGAGCAAAGCAGGCGGGACGACCTGGAGGCTCTAGGACATATGTTCATGTACTTCCTCCGAGGGAGTCTGCCCTGGCAAGGACTCAAGGTTTGTCTGCTGTCACGGCCTCTCATAGAGGTTTTTCACTTCTCAAAGAAATGTCTCCAAGTTCCTCCTGTTGTACAAGGTGCAGGGGGAAGTAGAACTGTCCTGGACTGTGCTTCATGTTTCTACAGGGGACAATCCACATATTTATTAAAGACTTTCCTGTCCATCGTATCCAGTTAGTGCGTGCGGCTAAGTTACCAAGACACAAGACCTGCTCTGTTTGACAACATGACAGGGAAATGCATTATGGGAAACATACATTGCTCCAAGGCCGTGAGGAAGATCAGGACACTTCAGCTCCTCGTCATGAACGCTCATGGGAAGTGCTCAGTTCGGGGACTGAGACGGGGCCAATGTAACGTCAGCAAATGGGACTAAATGTGTATGTAAATGTGGATTTTTGTATTCGTTCAAGCCATTATCTTCTTCTGAGAGTTCAGCTGTCACTCAGTCAGAGCCTTACAAAAGCTGCCGTAGTAGAAGTGGGTGGTGGGAAAGGTGAGGTTTGCGCAGAGTGGTGTGTTAAATGAAGAATTACTGAATCGTCACTGGGATGAGCTCCCGCCCCGGCCCTTGTTCAGTCTTGCACTTTTCCAAACCTTCTCATTAGTTTGAGATTAAAAAAACCTTGATTCAGTGACATTGTCTTTCCAAAACTCCTTGGCAGCTGACGCAGACTCGATTAGTGGGACTGATGGTTGTGATTCATAGTGACTTCATAGTGACAGACTGACATGATCTACACTTCTGTTCTTCAGGCCGACACACTGAAAGAACGATATCAAAAGATCGGAGACACAAAACGAAACACTCCCGTTGAAGTACTGTGTGAAAACTTCCCAGGTATGTCAGTATTTGCTCATAAATAAAACATATTTACTACATTTAGTTAAACTGTTTTTGTATCGTGTCTGTTTTCAGAGGAGATGGCCACTTACCTGCGTTATGTGCGGAGGCTGGACTTCTTTGAGAAGCCGGACTACGAGTATCTGAGGACGCTCTTCACTGAACTGTTCGAGAGGAAAGGATACACGTTTGACTACACGTATGACTGGGTCGGACGCCAGATCGTAAGTCACCAGCACACGGACTAGTGCCAACAGGACGTGCACTTTAGATCTTTGCAATTAATCTCAGTCAAAATAGAACTTCTGATCTGGACTGGAGACATGTCCCTTTTCATGGAGCTCGTAAATCACAATAAAAGCTAATAAAACTGTGAATGCAAAGAAAAATAGTAACAGACATTATTTTTAAATATAAATGAGCAGAAAATGCTTTAACAACATATATGAACTATGCCTGTCCAGAACAAAGGGCCACGCTCTAACAGTTGTAGATCACACATTCACTCTCAGTTTAATAATATTTCAATAAACATGCACATTCTTTATTGCATTCAGATAATTATTCATTTCCTCCCGCTTGTTCCTGTTCGGGGTCGCGGGTGACTGGAGCCTGTCCCTGTGACTTTGGGCTTTAGGCGGGGCCCACCCTGGACAGGGGCCAGTCTCAGGGTTACCATAGAGACAGAGACACAGACGAACATTCACTCCCACGTTCATTCACTCGTCCCTCCCACGTGGGACGAGTGTTTGGACGGTGGGAACTCCACCGGTAACACAGGGAGAACATGCAGACTCCACCCAGAGAGGTCATGTGACGCTGATCTGTGATGCTCTCTAACTGCTCTGCCACCGTGCATGCCTTGGATAGATCGGCGTGGGAAAAAAATGTCTCAAAACAGATGCTTGAATTGTAATATAACCCCCATTTTTGACAAATTGAAGACTTCAAATTTCCCAAATCAAATCTACAACTTTTGAAAACCCTGCAGAGATAATGATGTACACAATCGTGATGAAAAACTATACAAAACTCAAATCGGCCAACAATTACCTTCAGAATGAAATAATAATGTAAATCTCAAAACTTTCACACTCTTTCTGTTTCAATCTGTCTTAATTTATTTTGGTTTGGTTTCCCCTGTAGTTTAGTTTAAAGTTTGAATTGTACTTGAATTAGGTGCAATGACATGGGTGCAGTTGTGTCCCTCGCCAGTGGAAGAGGCGCCAACATGAAACTGCAATTCACTGTTAATGTGTGCAGCCCAGAAAAGACAAATATGTCTTTATAATATCCATTTGAAAAGAGATTAAGGCATATTTATAATGGTATTGTGCAGCTGCAGTGCCTCCACTTTCATGCACTCAGTCCTGTCCTGTTGTGTTCCAGCCCACTCCGGTCGGCTCGGTCCACATCGACTCCGGAGCCTCGGCCATCACACGAGAGAGTCACGCGCACAGAGACAGACCCTCGCAGCACCAGCCCGTCAGGAATCAGGTAAGACACCGCTAGAGTCAGACTGCATCAGGAACATCAGGTACGACACCGCTAGAGTCAGACTGCATCAGGAACATCAGGTAAGACACCGCTAGAGTCAGACTGCATCAGGAACATCAGGTACGACACCGCTAGAGTCAGACTGCATCAGGAACATCAGGTACGACACCGCTAGAGTCAGACTGCAGCAGGAACATCAGGTACGACACCGCTAGAGTCAGACTGCAGCAGGAACATCAGGTACGACACCGCTAGAGTCAGACTGCAGCAGGAACATCAGGTACGACACCGCTAGAGTCAGACTGCAGCAGGAACATCAGGTACGACACCGCTAGAGTCAGACTGCAGCAGGAACATCAGGTACGACACCGCTAGAGTCAGACTGCATCAGGAACATCAGGTACGACACCGCTAGAGTCAGACTGCAGCAGGAACATCAGGTACGACACCGCTAGAGTCAGACTGCAGCAGGAACATCAGGTACGACACCGCTAGAGTCAGACTGCATCAGGAACATCAGGTACGACACCGCTAGAGTCAGACTGCATCAGGAACATCAGGTACGACACCGCTAGAGTCAGACTGCATCAGGAACATCAGGTACGACACCGCTAGAGTCAGACTGCATCAGGAACATCAGGTACGACACCGCTAGAGTCAGACTGTATCAGGAACATCAGAAGGACATTCATGTTCCTGGTTGAAGCTTTAGTCTTTGGAAGTTGATAACGACAGTGCTCAGTCGAAATAAGACTATCAGCGAATGGGTTTATAAAATTAAACCAAACCATCAAAATAATACATGTCCTATTTTGCTAATCGTAGTTGTTACTTGGACTCTACAGACTCACAGACCGTTTCACTACAATATATTATATATAAAAATATAATATTGCATATTCTGTGTCCTGAAGCCTTCAGTCGCCACAGTTCAACCTTTATTTGGTTCAAAATGTGCTGGTATTTCAAAAGTAATCGTTTGACTAGTCGACTAACGGTAAAAAACAATCGGGGCGTAGCTAACTACTAAAGTACTGCTGAGTACCTAACTACTAAAGTACTGCTGAGTACCTAACTACTAAAGTACTGCTGAGTACCTAACTACTAAAGTACTGCTGAGTACCTAACTACTAAAGTACTGCTGAGTACCTAACTACTAAAGTACTGCTGAGTACCTAACTACTAAAGTACTAAAGTACTGCTGAGTACCTAACTACTAAAGTACTGCTGAGTACCTCACTACTAAAGTACTAAAGTACTGCTGAGTACCTAACTACTAAAGTACTGCTGAGTACCTAACTACTAAAGTACTGCTGAGTACCTAACTACTAAAGTACTAAAGTACTGCTGAGTACCTAACTACTAAAGTACTGCTGAGTACCTAACTACTAAAGTACTGCTGAGTACCTAACTACTAAAGTACTGCTGAGTACCTAACTACTAAAGTACTGGTGAGTACCTAACTACTAAAGTACTGGTGAGTACCTAACTACTAAAGTACTGGTGAGTACCTAACTACTAAAGTACTGCTGAGTACCTAACTACTAAAGTACTGGTGAGTACCTAACTACTAAAGTACTGGTGAGTACCTAACTACTAAAGTACTGGTGAGTACCTAACTACTAAAGTACTGGTGAGTACCTAACTACTAAAGTACTAAAGTACTGCTGAGTTGCAGCGCCGGTGGAAACTGCCTGACACAGACACTCCAGCTTCCCTCAGGCCAAGTATCGTATCGTTAAAGGTATCGGAACAAACCCAGAAGCACACAGCGACACTTGTATACGAGTAGTACGTGTCATAGCAGTACTGCAGTATTACTCAGGCCCGTGTGTGGTTTAGAGACAAACGAGGCAGAGCTGGAGTTACAAGCGTGGTCACCAACAGCCTTTAATCAATATTATGGATTATAGGCTGTTGGTGATGCTCAATCGAGAGGACTAAACTTACTATCCGAGGTGGGTAAAATATCCAACGATTATATTCAAGTAAGAGTAACTTTACTTCAAAATAACATTAGAAGAAAAGGTCCAAAGTAGGGATCCAGTAGTGTAACATCTGATATGTCAACATAAAGCTTTTGTCCCTTTTTTTGTCACCAACGATTTACTATTGATGGAAAGATCCTTGTGTTTTAGAGTCTGTACAGTCCAGATCACAGCCACGTTACACCCAAGTGTGTATCCAAGGAAACGTGCGGCTTACGCTGAATGTTTCCATACAGACTTGTTTCTTACAGAAGCTAATGAAAATGGCCTTTACAACTGTATTGTAGATAAATAGGCCTTACAAAATAGTTACTGCAGCAATAGTTATTGGTTTCAGGTTGAAATCTCTAGTATTGCCTTAATTCTTTTGAATTTCCCCAGAATCTCGGATCAGAAAGAGCAATAAAAAGGGTGAAATGGGGTTTGGAAACTCGGCCGCACAACTCTCTGCGCTTCCACGTGTGGGCGGGGCTTCATGCTTCTGGCCGAAGTCTTGATTTACTTTAATTCACTTTTTTTATTTCACTTTTTTTTGTCCTTAATTTCTCATGTCGCTTTGCATGTTTCATGACACGGTACACCCGAATCTGCTGCTTCTCCTAACAATCTCTCCTCATCACTCCTGCCCCCACATCCACTCCTGCTCCTGCTCCTCCTGCTCCTTTGGCTCCTGCTCCTCCTGCTCCTTTGGCTCCTGCTCCACCTGCTCCTTTGGCTCCTGCTCCTCTGGCTCCTCCTCCTCCTGCTCCTCACTTCCTACTGAACCTGAGCAGACGGCGTCCTCTGAGCGACGAGGGGCTTGGGAGGTGCAGCCATCGCGACAGGCCAACTCCTCCTACCTCAGCTCCCACCTCGCAGCAGACAGGCACGGGGGCTCAGTGCAGGTACCACCCTCCCTCCTCTGTCCTGCCCGGGGCACCAGGGGCACATCTGTCCTGCCCGGGGCACCAGGGGCACATCTGTCCTGCCCGGGGCACCAGGGGCACATCTGTCCTCACGCTCACACGGCTGTGACTGTGGAACTTGATAGTAAACACCTAAGGTTCCTCAAATCAATGTTCTGTTCTTGATTGTTTTCCTATGAAACTATCTGTACATTCAGTGTGATTTAAAGTTACTCTGTGTAACTTTCTGGAAATTTAAAGCCATTATGGAGATATTTAAGTCCCAGTACGTGTCAGGTTTGTGGAGGTGCAAGCTCGCTCACAGTTAGGACACAAAAATAAAATCATGCTATTGTTTTTGCTACTGAAGGGCCTTTTAAGTTTTCTAATTTGGAAAACTATTCATTCTCAATGAAAATATCCCTGTTCTAACCAGCGGAACATGAACGCTTTGCTGGGAGAATGTATTTTCGAATGATTTCAAATCAAGGATCAAGGTTTAGGCTGTACCTGATATCTACAGTTTTAAAGGAATAATAGAGGATTAAGGCTGCCCCAAATAAATTGTATGTTTGCTGTAACCCAACCCAACATTTTTCAAGTGGGTAGGTAAATTCTTTCTTCTTTTTTTTTAACTTTGAAGGCAATCTGAGTCTCATTTCTTTCTGAACAGCCGAGTAGTTCTCCCACATGTCAATTGTTCCCTACGTGCTACTGCACACCTGCAGCCTCGTTCCCAGGATAGCAGCTCGTTTCCATGGCAGCACATGTGTGGTTGATATGTCTGTGTGTTTAGCGAGTTCCTTCAGTTACAGGACAAACGTGACGACTGTGTTCGAGCTCAGAAGAGACGGAAATCTGCAGAGACGAGAGATGATGCGATCAGTCGTGCTAATAAACAAACGCACGTGTAGAGGCGGGGCTGTAGAGGCGGGGCTGTAGAGTTCTTCTGCACGAGGGTTGATGGGAGGCGGCGTCTTGGAAACTGTTGTTTCCAAGACGCCGGGGATGGGTGAGTGCATAAGTGCATTTAAAAAAAAAGGGACCAACAGTCGCTTGAGTTCTCAAATCAGCAAAAAATCCTCTATTATTCCTTTAAAATCTCCCTTTGCAGGCGTCCACATGTGCTGCAAACCTCCCTAAAGCATCTGAACGTCTTAATTCTTCACTGCGACGAGTTTATAAGCGCTTTTCACAACTTTCAGAGCCTAGAGCAAAGGTTTGCCGCTCTGGTAAAGCCAACAAAAAATAACATGACTCATTTTCACCCAATATATCTGTTATATAGCCATAATTGTCAATCAAAAGGTTTGGGAACTGCCTTTTTACCAAATCACACCTTTAAGCAGGCCCTAACTCCAAACCCCTGGCCACAGGACAGATCTGCCCCCGTCCCCCTGCCCCGCCCTCCCTCTGAGCCTGCCTGAGACGTGCTGGTGTTCTGCTCGCGTGTGCATGGCACCTGGTGATTCTGCTCTAGATCCAGGGTACAGTGTGGCTTCGTTTTTAACGGCAGCCTCTGGGGTTTCAGCTTCAGGAAGAGCAGAGCTGAGGGGCCTGGGGGGGGGCACCGTGGTTCATGAAAGTGAGCATTGGAGTTGAGAAAGCTTTGTTTACTTGGGTGTACTAGAAGTCATATTCATTTACATATTTTACAGTTAATATACCAGCCAATACATTTGTATTGTGGTGAGTCATTTGTTCAGAATAGATCACAAATGCTTAGTCCAACGAGGTTCATTAGTTTTAAAGGTTCTTTTTTCAGACCAGAGTTTGTTTGTTTGGACTGCTCTCGCGGTCTTCTTCAGAGTGGTCACATGATGCTGCTGTGGCGTGTCAGCTGAGTCGCACAGGATTTGGCGTAGTTTTCCTACAGGTAGAGGAAGAACGATGGCGCCATCTGCAGTTCGACATACAGTTTCCCAGGTGTGTGAGAATGAAGAGGTTCCCTAGCCCCGTTTATAGCCCCGTGGCTAGATTGAAGCATTTCCATTGCTTCCTTAATTGTCGTTTAGCTCCACCCCATTCCATAATGTGGTTCTCTCTTTTACAATTTTTATTTATTAATTTTATTTTTATTTTTGTAACTCCTGAAATCACAACAGGGAACTGGGAACAGATGAAAGAATGTTCATAGGGACTTGACACTGTCCCAGCATTCCGTGTTCTTAGACAAATGTCCCAGAGTCCTCTGTCCTTAGCTCCTCCTTCTGCAGGAAAAACTACAAAACCTCCTTGTGAAAAAGTATAAACCTGGAGGAGTTCTACAGTGAAGGAGAGATCTGACTCTCACAGACGAGAGAGAGACAGAGGAG